>NC_139950.1:51769281-51969281 GCF_963454915.1 Gymnoscopelus microlampas
CTAACTCAGTGGGGGTCAAGCTGATCTAGGGTCCGTTTTTGAACGATGACACATGGACAAAACACAGATATCAACATTATTTTTACTGTACCATAATGACCCTAATAAGCGTATTTACTCTATTTGTATTTCGACTCCACAATTTATTTAAATAAATTGCATCTAAGAACGTCTAAGAATATAATGTATTTGCAGTCAGATATCAATATATCACATCATGTCTTGGAATGTAGACTTACACCATTCTCTGATAGGTCCAATACCCACCAGGATGATTTAGTAGAGCTTTCACTTTTTAACAAAAATAAATAAATAGATACAATGTTTAATTTAACTGAAAAATATCACTTAAGTGTATATTTTTTGGTTAAAATAAAAGGTTTTTGTTCTAAAGAGTTGAGACCCTTTTCATGGCATCCATTGACATTAAATAGCAGTAATGTAATGTTACAGTAAGGCTGTGTAGTGTAGGCTACTGTACAGATTCCACAGAGAGAAACATGCACATTAGCAGCATTCACAATTTTTATCTGTGGAATCGAGTCAAACTAAATGAAATGCATCAACTACTCCTACAATTCCAAGTGCTTGTCAGGGCAGGGGGTCCCCAGTTTAAATATGGTTATTTTGGGGGGGTCCCCAGTTTAAATATGATTATTTTGAGGGGGTCCCCACTTTAAATATGATTATTTTGGGGGGGTCGCGGCCTGAGGGTTGAGAACCACTGGACTAGAGCCCCCTGCCGCAGCGTGTACCGTGTCACACATGTTCGATTCCAATAAAGGCTTTTAACCTTTGTTACATCAGAAACGTTTTTTGTTCTTTGCATTCTACTGCTGTTATCTTCTGTCTGAAAATAATACACCTTCTTTTCTTCTTCTTTTTTTACAACACATTATTATTATTACATTATTTATTTGACTTTACTTTATCACACTACGCTTTCAAAACAATATAGTACAGCTTGTAAAACAGCAGTAAAAAATAATTTAAGAAAAAGTCAAACAAAACTTGAACATTAACAGAATTGTAATGTGATGAAACAGGCATTCAGTAGAATTGACTTTAATTTACGGTTAAATTCATGGTCTTGGTTAATTGCATAGACATTATGCAATTAAAAGACGAGGCAAAGTACATGTTACTTTTACTTGTTGGTCCCCTGATAGATGAACTAGTTAAATCCACATCAAGCACAGCAACTGTTAACTATATTGGTCAGTAGGGGGCGGCAGAGGGGAGCGCATCAGCATTCAGCACTAATGAAGACTAATGACTATTGTCCTTATATGGGATGCATTTGTGCAACATAGTTGCATAAAACATGCATTGCCGGCAGCCTTTATGTGTGGTAACAGTTAGACTGAACTCATTCATGTTTTCCTCATCCAATGACAGGCATACTTTTCCTGTCTATTCAATTTCCAACAACAAATCTGCAAGCATGCTTATAGCTTATAGCACGCTTATAAAGACTTTTAATCTTCCAAGAAGCTGCATTTGTAACTCTCCAGATCACATCCTGTAATAAGGAACGGTAGAAGTCAGAGGTAGGACAATTGGAATGATGGTGGATACCAATTCCTCTGTCAGTAATTGTATTTTATACTGACAGAAGATTATAAAGTGCTCTCTTAAAGCTCACAATTTGAGCTTGTAGATCTGCTATTTTCAAAAGAGTTTTATAAATGTTATACATTTGAAAACTTGTGAAACGGAATATTCTGCGTAATGAGTACTTTCTACTTTTGGTACATTTGGTACTTTTGGTACATTTTGGTACATTTTGATACCAATACTTTTGTACTTTTACTCAAGTGACTTTTGAATTCCAGACTTTTACCTGTAACAGAGTATTTCTGCATTGCAGTATTGATACTTTTACTTAAGTAAAAAAGTGTGAGTACTTTTCCCACCACTGGTAAATAACACTTCTCTTTTTCAGCCACTAAAAAGCAGACCTTGTCATTAAGGGACACCATCTTGCCACATGGTATAAATTAGGCTCAATAATCTGTGAGGACAATGAGGCCGTGCCTGTCTTTGAGCTCCAAGGATGGCATGCATCCTGAGGGCCTTGTCTCTGTTGTCTTGCTACCACCAGGTGAAGAAGGGTTTCCTGCTCTGGAAGCTCTGTGTGTAGGAGCCGTTGGGGGTCCTCTGAGGGGCCCTGGCTGTCTCCACGACAACTGGGGCCATCTGAACCAGCTGGAGGGGCGTCTTGGACTCTTTCAGGGCCTGACACAGGTTTAGGATCTGTTATAGAATCATAAAGCAGATCAGTGCAATTACATACTTGAGTTTGATACAGCGTATAGCTGTACTGTAACTGCCCAGCCACCCCCCCCCCCCAAACCCAGTGCTACACACTCACCTGTCCTCTCATAACTGCTATCTGCTTCTGAAATTGTCCACGGTCGAAGCCTGGGTCTTTCTGTAACACACCAACCACTTTTTACACAAAAAAATATTTCTAAACATAATCTTAATTACACTGAAAGAAATGACACTGCAAATACTGTAACCTAATAAGATTAAAGTCCTAGTACCAATTTATTCCTTGATAATGATCCTTGGGTATTAAGTTTCTTAATCATCTGCAGTGTAATTTAATTCTCTCTTTTTTCAGCATTTGTTTATCATAATGTCTTTCTCTTAAATGTCTTAATGCTCAGTGTCTTAATGTCTTAATGCTCAGTGTCTTAATGTGTTAATGCTCAGTGTCTTAATGTCTTAATGCTTAATGTTTGGTGTAAAGCACTTTGAATTGCATTGTTGTTTAAATGTACAATTGCCTTGCCTTGCTATTAGTATATTATCTCTGAAGGAGACACTTGTCTTTCCACGATGTTTGTAACCTATTTTTTTCACCCAGTGTCAATTGTTGTAATCCTGGACGCTACTCTCCCTCTGCCAGCCTGGGGAAAGCCCCAAACTGAGCTCATGTTTCCTTCAACGCATGAGGAGTGAGCAGGCCAATTGTTATCACCTGACAGGGGGGAGTTTCCCCGGTACGTAGCGCGTGGAAGGAACACGTTATTCCAACCAGTTCCTTTCCCCTCCACCAGGCGCCCCGGGTGACCAGGGGGAGGCAGTATAGAGACCAGGATTACATTTATATCCTCATGCATGTAAACTGGCACAATGCTTCACTTTTATGTCATTTATGAAACACAAAGCATCGTAGGGAGACAAAGAATGGCATCTTGTTGATGACATAAAATCATATAACGAACCTTAAAGAGCTCATAGAGGTCTTCCTCCAGGTCTTTGATCAGGTTGGGGTCATTGAGTTTAGGCAGAACCAGATCTTTGATCTCCTGTGAGAAAAGAACCTTTGCTTGAGGCAGCCATGCCCAGTAGAACGGGTCTACAGGAAACCAGAGGGAAAAGACAACATGGAGTACAGTTAGTCAAATGAAACAAATCACACTTTTACTTCAGCTCTTTCAACATGTCATTATAGGCAAAGTTTTTTTTAAAACATATTTATATTTGTATAGCATTTATATATCACATTTTGCAACCAGTGCCTGCGTAGTAGAATGATGTGTAAAGTGTTCTGTGTTCCTACTAGGGATGACTCACAGGCTCTCCAGGAGTCTGGGTGTTTGAGGGGAAAGGCCAGACCGTTGTCTATGGCTGCCAGCTTAATAATAGGATTCTTCACCATCACCCAGTCTGTATCCTACACACACACACACACACACACACACACACACACACACACACACACACACACACACACACACACACACACACACACACACACACACACACACACACACACACACACACACACACACACACACACACACACACACACACACACACACACACACACACACACACACGATGATGGCATTGGACATATGGAATGTTTTTTAATATTGTAATGCATGGACAGTGGACACTTCTTGTCTGTATTGTGTTTGTATATTTGTGTTTTCTGTGTGGACACACATTGTGTGGTTTTATGTGCCTAATCAACTGTAAAGTTGTTTTGCCAATAAATGACTGAATCTTGCAGTTTGAGCAGCCTTAAGCACTAAGCACTAGTAGTGAGTAGTCAGGTCTGACTGGTGTTTACTCACCCGAGTGTCCATTGGATAGTCATATTTTAGTAGCCAGTTGTCATTCCCTCTGTCTGTGAACAGAAGACAAGATAATGAGAACATTTCTTATTACCATTTAAAAACACCGACATCTTTCTCTTTCTTTTTCCTTTATTTATTCACAGAAGCCCACTGAGCAAGTTCTCTGATAACAGCATATAAAACACATACATAATGAAGAACAATAACTAACATATGAATCACATTACAATGTCTCATATGCAAATAATTATAGTGTTAGCTACATGAAACAGGTGCAGTCACTATGTAGTGTGTCCTCTAGAAGCACCCTGAATGTCTCTATGTAGTGTGTCCTCTAGAAGCACCCTGAATGTCTCTATGTAGTGTGTCCTCAGCACCCTAAATGTCTCTATTGAGATCATAGTGTGTCCTCAGCACCCTACATGTCTCTATTGAGATCATAGTGTGTCCTCAAGAAGCACCCTGAAGACATTATTACAGATTGAATCATGTGTTCTTCATGATATAAACTAGGACCACCACACTAACCTGTGTTCTTCATGATATAATCTAGGACCACCACACTAACCTGTGTTCCTAATGATGTAATCTAGGACCACCACACTAACCTGTGTTCCTAATGATGTAATCTAGGACCACCACACTAACCTGTGTTCCTAATGATGTAATCTAGGACCACCACACTAACCTGTGTTCCTAATGATATAATCTAGGACCACCACACTAACCTGTGTTCCTAATGATATAATCTAGGACCACCACACTAACCTGTGTTCCTAATGATATAATCTAGGACCACCACACTAACCTGTGTTCCTAATGATATAATCTAGGACCACCACACTAACCTGTGTTCCTAATGATGTAATCTAGGACCACCACACTAACCTGTGTTCCTAATGATATAATCTAGGACCACCACACTAACCTGTGTTCCTAATGATGTAATCTAGGACCACCACACTAACCTGTGTTCCTAATGATATAGTCTAGGACCACCACACTAACCTGTGTTCCTAATGATATAATCTAGGACCACCACACTAACCTGTGTTCCTAATGATGTAATCTAGGACCACCACACTAACCTGTGTTCCTAATGATATAATCTAGGACCACCACACTAACCTGTGTTCCTAATGATATAATCTAGGACCACCACACTAACCTGTGTTCCTAATGATGTAATCTAGGACCACCACACTAACCTGTGTTCCTAATGATATAATCTAGGACCACCACACTAACCTGTGTTCCTAATGATATAATCTAGGACCACCAGTCTTTCAAACTGCAGCTGTAACTGTCGACTGGTGTTCTGAGGAAGAGGTTCCACTTCAAACCGTCTCAGCCAATCCTCTGCATCTTTGTATCCTTCAACAAACATCTGAAATGAGCCCACCTGAGAGCAGAGAAAAGTACAGTTTGGATTATAGTAGAGTCGTAGACACTACACTACATCATAGATATATATAAAGGCTAGATGACTCACCCGCGCTGCTGGCCAATGGAGTACGACGTCGCCACATGGCGGCCATCTTGGGACGGTCATTCATAACATTATGTCTATGGTGCATATACTTTGAAATAACCATAGCGTGCTCAATTTTCATCCGATTTAACGGTTTGGTGTTTTGTAAACACCAATGATGTAGTTATGATATTATTGTATTAAAAAAAAAAACATGATTATAATTATAAGTATGCAGTATCATAACTACATCTTTGGTGTTTACAAAACACCAAACCGTTTGAAAATCGGATGAAAATTGAGCAGGCTATGGTTATTTCAAAGTATATTCACCATAGACATAATGTTATGAGTGACCGTCGCAAGATGGCCGCGGTTGAGCTACGCTTGCGCCGCCCCCTTGAGCCATCTAGCCTTTATATATATCTATGCACTACATGACCAGTGTTGCCATGTCGGCTTCTTATAAGCGACTTTGGGCTTGTTTTTCTGTAAAGTTGCTTGTACAAATTGGTAGTTGCGGGTTGAGTTTTTTTGGGCTTGTTTCTAACATGTACTTGCTTATTTATTAGGCTTGCTTCCAAATGTTTTAATTATTATTTTTAAACCAGTGGTTCTCAAATATTTTCATAAATGTTTTGTGCCAGGAAGCATTTGTTGTTTGTTGTTTGTTGTTAGAATGTTTCAAACATATTCCAAATATTCCATATTTTATTTCAAGAGTTTTAGAAAATAGCAGATCTACAAGGTCTCAACATGTCGCTTGTAGATCGTCAATTTTCAAATAGCAGATGCATATAAAAAAGTGCTCATGTGGCCTAAGTTGCTTCTTTTGGGCTTGTTTTCCTAGACCTGGCTGCTTATTTCGCTCACAAAATATGGCAACACTGTATATGATATACATTAGGCCACAGGCCCTCATATGATATGATTTTTAGATCTGGGACCACAATCGACACTGTAAAACCCTCAGTGTTTATGTAATTCACCCGTAAGGGTCCATTCGGTTCCATTTGTACACTCCCTTGAGTTACAGATCTGTAAGGGTCCATTTGGTTCCTAAATATCAATCAGTTAGCTGGGAGTGGGGACCCCCTGGAACCCATTGAAGGACCCCTGGGGACCCCATGTTGAGAGCCACTGTGCAATAGGAACAAAAGAGATCATTTAAGGAGCTGTATTCATTCAGTCTTACTTTAGGAGGAAGGCCTATCCTGTGAAAGCACTGTCCCACTTTGGGCACTTTCTCCATGGCCAGCCTCTTCCCCCGAGCCTTCACCCTGTCTATGGCGTTATAGTTGAATGTTTTACTGGTCAGGTACACCACCTGGAGAGAGGGAGAGAGAATAGAAGAAAGGGCATTTAATGCATGGAACATAAAAAGAGATTGTATCATGATCAGTGTTAAAACAGACTAAAACTATGACGAAAAATGTTCGTTGACCTTTTTCACTGACAAGAACTAAATAAAAACTAAATAAAAACTAAGCTGATGACAAAAACTAAGACTAAACACTAAATAAAAACTAGACAAAAATGTTGAGGGACTAGTGGAGAAGAGATCCAGTAGAACTAAAAGACAAGTCATTTTATGTTTGTTTGCTTGTGTTGCGCTCTGAAAGTAGCAGATCTACAAGCTCACAGCGACGCGTTGTGGGCTTGTAGATCTGCTATTTTCAGCATGCAACCAAGTGTAAAATCAGCCATTACGACGCCATCAAGGCACTGACAACATACATTTTAGTTGACTAAATCTACAGTTGATTTAGTCAACTAAAATGTAGTCGACTAAAATGTAGTCGACTAAAATGTAAATCTAGACTAAAACGAAAACTTTTCAGATGACTAAAATATGACTAAAACTAAATTAAAAATTGTTGTCAAAATGAACACTGGTACATACATAGTACATGTGGGCCTCTCTACCTTGGTGTTGGGGACTATGTTGAGGTCTAGTTTCTGGTACATACATAGTACATGTGGGTCTCTCTACCTTGGTGTTGGGGACTATGTTGAGGTCTAGTTTCTGGTATATACATAGTACATGTGGGCCTCTCTACCTTGGTGTTGGGGACTATGTTGAGGTCTAGTTTCTGGTATATACATAGTACATGTGGGCCTCTCTACCTTGGTGTTGGGGACTATGTTGAGGTCTAGTTTCTGGTATATACATAGTACATGTGGGCCTCTCTACCTTGGTGTTGGGGACTATGTTGAGGTCTAGTTTCTACCTTGGTGTTGGGGACTATGTTGAGGTCTAGTTTCTACCTTGGTGTTGGGGACTATGTTGAGGTCTAGTTTCTGGTATATACATAGTACATGTGGGCCTCTCTACCTTGGTGTTGGGGACTATGTTGAGGTCTAGTTTCTGGTATATACATAGTACATGTGGGCCTCTCTACCTTGGTGTTGGGGACTATGTTGAGGTCTAGTTTCTGGTACATACATAGTACATGTGGGTCTCTCTACCTTGGTGTTGGGGACTATGTTGAGGTCTAGTTTCTGGTATATACATAGTACATGTGGGCCTCTCTACCTTGGTGTTGGGGACTATGTTGAGGTCTAGTTTCTACCTTGGTGTTGGGGACTATGTTGAGGTCTAGTTTCTACCTTGGTGTTGGGGACTATGTTGAGGTCTAGTTTCTGGTACATACATAGTACATGTGGGCCTCTCTACCTTGGTGTTGGGGACTATGTTGAGGTCTAGTTTCTGGTCCACCAGGCTGGCTCCAGCCTCTGACAGATAGCCCTGGTTGAGGACCAGACAGTCGCGGCCGAAGCTGCATGGACAGCACACTTTCTGCAGCCATTTGGTCCACTTAGGGTTGAGCTGACCATAGGGCTCCTCGTTCTTAGGTTTGAACACACCGATTATCTTCTGCAAGCAGAAACACAGAGATAGATAACAGTCATTATAATGATAATACGCCGTGGCTTGTTTTCACCAAGCGATGGAACATAAATTCATGGAGTATAAAGTAAGCTTTAGCCTGTTATCTCACTTAGAGGTCAAGACCACTTTGGTAGAGGTTTGGGTTGTGTAGTTACCTTGCCATGATGGAACTCCAAATCTGGACAAGAAATCAAAAATAATTGCTCCATTGATTAGACATTGATCATTCAAAATATGCTCCTCATTGACTTACATTGTACGGTGAAACAGCTCTCAAAGTCACTCTTTTAGCACATAAATGAACACAAAGTTTATTCAGACAATATAGAACATCACCAAACCCACTACTGTTTGTTTTTTATATGAAAATGTCAACTTCCTGTTGATTTTACTATTTTAAGATCCGGATCCGTGGATCCAGTCTGGGTTTTCAACCTAATAAAAATAGTAAAATCAACAGGAAGTTAACATTTTTATTAAAGAAACAAACAGTACTGGGTTTGGTGATGTTCTATATTGTCTGAATCTACTTTGTTTACGTTCGTTTACATGCTAAAAGAGAGTACAATGTAAGTCAATGAGGAGCATATTTTGTTTTATCAATGTATAATCAATGGAGCAATTAGTTTTGTTTTCTTGTCCAGCTTTGGAGTTCCATCATGACAAGGTAACTACACGACCCAAACCTCTACCAAAGTGGTCTTGTCCTTTAAAGCTGCAATCCAGAACGTATTTAGAGAATAAAACATTATTTGAACCAATCTGTATGGTATAGGTATGTATGTTACAATATAACTACGGTAATACATCTCTCCCTCCTCTTCCAATGAGAAATGTTGACCCTGGTGTTGGGTAGGACTGCTTGACAAGTAGTACTGCATGTGTTAATCAAACTAATTGACTTAATCAATTAATTAATTAATTATAATTCATCAATAGCATTGTGAGCTTATATATCTGCTATTTTCACAATATTTATCTGTGGAACGGAGTCAAACAAAATGGGGGGTCCTCAGTTCAAATATGATTATCTTGGGGGGTCCCCAGTTCAAATATGATTATTTTGGGGGGTCACAGCCTGAAAAGGTTGAGAAGCACTTAACTGTCCTAGGTGAGCGAGGGCATTAAGGGTGTCACCCAGGCTGTGACTAATCACATTCTCCACTCTCTGCCATCAAAAGAGACAATTCATGAGCAAAAGGCAGAGGCTGGCTGTAACTAACAAAGTGGAATTGGAATGGTTTCGCAACTCATTTATGTCAATCAGATTATGTTAAGTTCCCTCACATGATGTGTAGTAAGTATCAGGGGACTGGGGCCGCTATTGTACCGTACTGCCTGGTAACAACATTAAATATTATGTCTTTAACGCATTAAGACTGGGAACGCATCTGTGTCATTTCAGACAAGCTTGTACATCTACTATTTCTTTGAAAAATCATGGAAGATTTGTGCAAATCTTTGAATATATTCAGTTTTTTAAAGCGAACATTTTTCATGAGAGGAACATGTACCATCGTTGGCTTGTTGAGCAGCGAGACAAAAAGATATGTAGAGAAAGTTTCAGGAAACCATTCAATGAGCTGAAACACTTCCTATTCAACATCAAACACACATGGAGCTAATCTCCATGCAGCGGCAAACACACATGACTCTGTGATGTTTAAACAATAAATTGATTTTAACCAGTTAAGAGAAACTATCTCAACAGGTCTGTGGGAGATCTCACAGATATGTGAGCAATGCTCACAATGTCTGCATGTGCCCCTCTCTCTCTCTCTCTCTCTCTCTCTCTCTCTCTCTCTCTCTCTCTCTCTCTCTCTCTCTCTCTCTCTCTCTCTCTCTCTCTCTCTCTCTCTCTCTCTCTCTCTCTCTCTCTCTCTCTCTCTCTCTCTCTTCCCCCCCCCCCCCCCCCCTGGCCTTTATCTCACCCTGTGACACATCAGAAGGTGATACCGTTAACATTATGATTACCACGTTCATAAACAAATAAATACTGTAGGAATCAATCAATTTAATTCAACTCAAATAATTCAAACCAAGTAAAGCCGCTCTCCTGCAGTCCTATGACAACCAGACCAGTGATTCTCAATACTTTTCATTTCAAGGACCCCCCAGTTTGATATACATTAGGGTTAGGCCATGGACCCCCATTACACTGGAAAATATTATAACATATAATGTTTATGTAACTCTGAGTCAATATTTCATACAGGTGTCCAAAACACATTTGCCAACTGTGTATGACATTAGCATAATGAAAGTTAATTATGATAATGTCATAATGAAGGTTAATTATGACAATGTCATAATTAATGTTAATTATGATAATGTCATAATGAAGGTGACTGACTTTAGCAACACTAGTAGTAATGTGCTGCCCATATTGTAGGCAGGTGATCCTGATTGTAAAAACGCATCTCTAATATGAAAACAATGCATTTATTCCATCACACTGCATTGAGTCAGGCAGTCAGTCATGACATCAACAGAATGTTAAGTAAAAACATGTGAGAAGTTCATTCATCACTCACTGTGTTTCAGTATAATGTCACCAGCATGTCATAGTGAATAATCTAATCTAAATCCCTCAGACTAACAGTCTCACCCCCTGAGAGTCTTTGACAAAGTAGCTCCCACTGGATCCCTGGTAGATCCTCTCTGGGTAGATCCCCTCCTCACTGGCCTGTTCTGCTCTCTGAACGATCTCCCCGAACTCTGGATCCCCGGGGAACCGGTTCCTGTGCCGATGATGGGGGGCCCGGACCCCCGGTAGGTTGTTGCCTCCTCTGCCCGGCCCCCGGTGCTCCAGAAGCGGCTGTCTCTCTCTCTCGCATCCTGACACGCGGACCCCTGATCCCGGTGTCACATGATTCATCTGATCACTCTGACAGTATTTACAATCCACTGAGTCCTGGAGCTGAGAGATGATCTGAGGGCGCGTCTCCTCCATTAGAACGTAACGCTGTGCTCCTGGTGATGGAGAGATGTAAACCTCCTCCTTTCTCCTCTCCTCTGATTCACATGTTCATGTTGTGATCTTCCGCATGTAGACCCCACCCACTCAGCTGCTATTGGCCGCACTGCCTCTGTAAATCCCACCCACTCAGCTGCTATTGGTCACTGGTCACACTGACTCAGTGAAGTGGACCTGTACTGTAGAATGAAAAATGTTCCAAACTTCTCCACAAATGTTGCAAAATCGGGTCACAGAATGGCCACAATATTGTTTATAATGCTTTATAAACTATTTTAAACATGTCTTTTTTTTGGGCTACAATTTCATACACTATTTGTGACATACAGGCTACTCACACTCAGTACTTTAGGATTTTTGAATGTTGTAATTTGCTTGTGTCTGTAAACTCAATGCAACATTTATTTGTTAAATCATTGCTAAACAATCTCACTAAAATATGTGATCTTTACTTCTGTTTCATTTGATCAGTGGCCCATGTTTGAATTGAAAATGGAAATAATGTAGGCCCACAAATGATCTCACTTTTTTACACGGTAATGAGAATGTATTATTTATTTTGCTGCACAAACTATTTGGTGGATCCTGGGCAAAACTACGTCCACAGGCATGGACAGATTATGGACCGGGTCAATGGGGGTCAGTGCCCAGGGGCCCTTGACTACCTGGGCCCCTGGGGGTCATATCTATTTACATTAAATGTATATTAAATACAGGTTAGGGTTACTCAAATAATATTTGAGTGTTAACCTGTATTTAATATATATTTAACCACATATTATGTGGTCCCCTCAGCCTACAAGTCCCCTCCGTCTGAGTAACAGAGTTGACTATTTTATTTTATTTTTAAGATTTGTTATTTGACGTGCAAATTAACAGCCTATCATTTAAATGCTGTAGGTTATAGACAGTAAATTCTGTACAATAACATTTCTACATGTGCTTTTGTGACCCACTCATGCTGTACAAGTCCCATTCTCTGTAGCCTACCGTGTTGGTTTGGATGTGTGGGCCCTAAAAGATAATTGGCAATTTGGCCCAGATACTTTTAGTCGTAATAAAGCTTGAGAACCTGTAGTCTGTCTCCCATGTCATTTAAGATAACATGTTATTATAGTGAAACAATAGTCAATAGCAACTTAAACTTGAGGGAGAAAATAAAAAGACACCAAATCTTTTTTGTGTCCTCGCTTCTTCCCACTTTCTTCCCACCACGTTGTAACTCATAACTAAGTGCACAAACTCATTAGAGACTCTGTAACTAAAACAGATGGCTATTAATTGGAAAAATCATATTTGTTTGCTGTAGTAGTCATGGGAATATGGAACTCCACAACTCAGAACCACTTTATTTATGTATATTTTAATGTGTATGTATGTGCCACATATAGCCAGTAGATGGTGGTAATTTACCATTTTCCAACGTGTCGTTTTTCTCCCAGTTGGGGATGAGAAAATAAATGCCTAAATCTATTATGATTCGTCGTCGTTACTACTTGCGTGGCATGGGCATGATCCGTCACACGTTCAGAGGTTTATATATCGGCGCGAAGTAGCCAGAGTGGCCTGACCATACCTCTATGGGCCTGACTGACTGACTGCCTGACGACGGTCATGGATGAACTTCAACCTGGTGTTTGCACTTTCTCCATTTATGGCCCGTACATCTACATAAACGTTTAGATGTCAAATATAAAGTACTGACCTCATGGCCACGGATGTTACAATTATGTACGGGTTCTCAGAAGTATCTGCCGTATTGTTTAATAAAAAGTATTTTAATCCGATTGGTGTCATTTTCTCATAGAGTTCATGTATCAAAGTGCAATACACCTCCCAACCGATTGGTTCGCGTAGTTGAAAGCATATGGAGGACATATGGAGAAAATGTCCACTAATCGAATAAAATGCTTTTTGTTGAACAATACAGAAAATACGGGTACTTATAAGGGGCCGTACATACTTGTAACATCCGTGTTCATAGAATAAGCACTTTATATTTGAAATCTGAACGTTTATGTAGATGTACGGGCTATAAAGGAAGAAAGTGCAAACACCAGGTTGAAGTTCATCCATGACCGTCATGTTTCAGGGCTAGTCCTACCACATGCTTCCATTGTGGAGTTCAGGCGTGGTTTAGCTCTATGGGCGTGGTGATGATGACTGGGACTGGTTGAGGGTTAGCTCTATGGGCGTGGTGATGATGACTGGGACTGGTTGAGGGGCGTGGTTTAGCTTTATGGGTGTGGTAATGATGACTGGGACTGGTTGAGGGGCGTGGTTTAGCTCTATGGGTGTGGTAATGATGACTGAGACTAGTTGAGGGAAGTTGTCAATGGACAAAAGCAGGCTATGTGATATTTTTTTTAAAGAAAAACTTGACATGCTGTCCTTGTGAATTTTTCTTTTGTATAACATTGTGGTTGGTTTTTTACCTCAACATCAATATCTTTGTGGTGGGACAGTTTCATACAGTGACGGGAGGCAAACAAGGTAAAAATGTCATGCATTTTACAAGTTGTTTAAGGACTTATAACACAACCAAGCAGCTGTGGTGTTAAAATTACTTAAATGTTTTACTTAATAATACAATTATTTGTAATAATAATCCAACTCTACAAAGTAACTAAAGTTTTCTAATAATTGTAGTGGAGTAAAAGTACAATATTTGCCTCTGAGATGTAGTGGAGTAGAAGTAAAAAGTACTACAAATTGGAAATACTCCAGTAAAGTAAAAAAAGAGTGTGTTAAGTGTATAACATTTAGTCAACAGCTGTGCAGCACATAAAGTAACCTATTCATTCATTCCATATTTAACCATATTTTATCCTTATCCTTATCCTTAACCACAACTGACCTTAACTCCTACCTTAACCAACCTTTACACCCAAACCCTATAAACATAAACAAACCCTATAAACATAAACAAACCATATAAACATAAACAGTCTATTTTAGGCTGAGGTGTCTTCACACTAAACATTATCTAAGTTCAAGTTTATTTATTTTCTGACAGGAAATAATCTTAAACTTGAACCCAAGCTGTTCCCTAGCAACAGACAGCGGTAATCTCCCTGAGCATTGTGTCTGAGCATTCTAACTGCTATGGTATTTATTTACTAGAGCAGTCATTCTTAATTCAAAGGACCCCTGGAGGTCCCCGGACCTCACTTTGATAACCACTGTACTGTAGTAGTAAGTTGTTTTACAAAACTAGGGTGTGAAAATGTCATGTCACGTCACACCCTAGTTGGCAAACTAAGGTGTTGTTTGTCCAGTATATTATTTACTCTCAGATATGGTTATTGGTTATCTTTAATGCTCGTTATTTAAAAGTTTATTACACTTAACTTTCAGCCGGAGGTCCCCATATTATGACAATATAAAGAAATTACACCCATTAAAGCAGAATACATGATACATAGGATCTCCTATCCGATAGGGTCTATCACACATCTTTTTATTTTTGGGGAAGTATTTCACTCCATTTTGAGCTGGGCTTGCCCTGAAAATCCCATTCCCCCAGATAACTATACATACATATCTGGTGTAATATAAAATGCACAAAGTGTTTTGTTAAAAAGTTAAAGCTCTGAGTAGTCATACCTGTATGTGTTCTCTCTCCTGATTGAATTAAAGTGGTATCTTGACCTGAAAATGTATAGAGATGGAGAGATGGAGAGACCCCTGTTACTGCACAAACACTCTATAGCAATTACTATCAGAATATATAGCTTAATATATGAATATATTAATATATGTAGTGTTTTAGAAGCACCACCAACTGCACTTCTCCTCTCCACCTGTGAGCTCTCTCATTCTTGGAATTCAGCCACTCCTGGAAGTCAACTTCCTAGAAGTCAGCCTGAACTAAAGTGGTCTAACTGTACAATGTAGCCCTGAGGGACACCCAGCTAAACAAACACACTTTTAGTATGTAAATAAAAGATACATTTGTCTTGAAACAATCAAACTTACTGCATATTCTCATGCATATATAATGTCCTTATATCAATGTCCATAACCCTAAAGATGTTAGAAAGTGATATTTATCTCACCAATTGGTGGCACTGTGTCCCATGTGGCTCTGCCTCCAGAGAGGACTGCCCCCCCCCCACCACCCCTCAGACAGAAGGACCCACTTCATCGGACCCCTCATTCCATGGGACATGCAGACATGTCTGGACATATATTCTTCTTTTTCTTTTTAATGGCTGGTGTGAGGTCCAAAAAGGTAGTTTGTTGCCTGAGGGCCACAGCGTCCCATACCATAGATGTTATCATGGTTAAGTAAAAGACGGGGACGGGGGGGGGGGGGGGGGGGCTGTGCTGTGCTCGCTCCATTTAGTAAAGCTGTCCTTGACCTCAAAGGCTCCATTCAGCTTTAGGAGGGAATGAGATGAAAGAGATCTGTGTTTTCTTTTTCCCTTTGGATGAGCAGTAGATGTTTGGTTTACCATGTGGGCAGTGGTGGAATAAGTACTCAAATGTTTTACTTAAGTAAAAGTATCAATACTGCAGGGTAGAAATACTCCCGTCATCAAAATTTACTTGAGTAAAAGTAGAAAAGTATTGGCATCAAAATATACTTAAAGTACCAAAAGTAGAAGTACTCATGCAGAATGTTCCACGCCACAAGTTCAACATGTATAAAAATATTTTTAAAATAGCAGATCTACAAGTAGATCTGCTGTTTTCAAATGGCCGAAATGTAAATAGGGCTGAAGTGGTTCATGTATGTTTTGTAATAATAATCTAAATCTCCAAAGTAACTAGTAACTAAAGTTTTCAAATAATTGTAGTGGAGTAAAAGTACAATATTTGCCTCTGAGATGTAGTGGAGTAGAACTATTGAAAATGGTTAATACTCCAGTAAAGTAAAAATTCTTCAAAAGTGTACTTAAGTACAGTACTTGAGTAAATGTACTAGTTACTTTACACCACTGCATGTGGGAGACTCGGGTTTGAATCCAGGAAGTTACACATGCAATGGAGAAACACTTTAATTTAGTTTTTAGTTGTTGTTTTTGTTTAGTTTTTTACATGACACGACAAAATGTGTGACATCATGCGTGTCCTTCACAGAAAGATGGGTTTCCTGAAGCTGCTGAAATCTCAGTTCTTGTGCCACCTGTTCATCTTCTGTGTGTTTCTGGTCAGTGGCCTCACCATCAACCTTCTCCAGGTCTGTTCTCTCCCTCTGTGGCTGCTGGACAAGCAGCTGGCCCGGAGGGTCAACTGTAGACTGGGATACTGCGTCTCCAGCCGTGAGTATACCATATATATATATATACTATATACTCACTACCAGCTGGTCATAAGTCTGTGACTTATCAAAACTAAGACTACATCTATTGACAATTTCATCAACAAATAAAAACTAGACAAAAATGTTAGTGAGGGATCTAGTGGAGAAGAGATCCAGGAGAACTAAAAGATAAGTTGTTTTATGTTTGGTTGCACTTGGGTGTTGCGCTCTGAAAATAGCAGATCTACAAGCTCACAATACGTCGCCCTGTGACGCGTTGTGAGCTTGTAGATCTTTCAAAATGTAAAATCTGGCATTACGGCGCCATCAAGGCACCGTCAAAATACATTTTAGTCGACTAAATCAACTGTAGATTTAGTCGACTAAAACTAGACTAACACTAAAACATTGACTAAAATATGACTTGATTCAGTCATATAGTCATAGTCTTTATTCAAAAGACGATGACTAAAACTAAATCAATATTTGCTGTCAAAATCAACTCTGGTGTCAACAGACCATTTGAGACTTCTTGCTAGAACCTGATTGACTTATACTTTGTCGTATGATGACGTTGCTCACTGAAAATAGTTCATCTACAAGCTCACAGTGCATTGCGATGCAATATGCTGTGAGCTTGTACATTGGCTATATTTCTTCGTAAGACAGAATATTAATGAAGTAGAACTGACTACATTGTGTGACTTTATCTTCAGAGATGGTGGCGCTCCTAGAGTGGTGGTCGGGAACTGAATGTACGCTCTACACAGACCCAAACAGTTACCCACTGTACGGAAAAGAAAATGCAATTGTCGTGCTTAACCACAGCTTTGAGATCGATTTCCTGTGTGGTTGGACCTTCTGCGAGAGATTCGGCGTTCTCGGGGTGAGGGAAAATGGTTGCTAGATAAATCTACGCTTGGTCTCGTAACTAAAGAATATAGTTTGGCGTTCCCCTCAACTCTTCTAATCAGCTTTAAATGTAAACCTTTTCAGAGTTCTAAAGTGTTGGCCAAGAAAGAGTTGGCATATGTGCCTGTGATTGGCTGGATGTGGTATTTCCTGGAGATAGTCTTCTGTAAGAGGAAATGGGAGGAAGACAGAAGAACAGTGGCTGAGAGTCTTCAGAACCTGCACGATTATCCAGAACACTTCTGGGTAAGACTTTTATCATCAGAATGACATCTCTGGATATTTATTTTGGGATTGTGTTATTAATGAGCTCTCTCATTTCCTGGGGCCAGTTCTTGCTTTTCTGTGAGGGGACACGCTTCACACCCAAGAAACACCAGGTCAGCATGCAGGTGGCTGAGAGCAAAGGTCTGCCCAGGCTGAAGCACCATCTCCTGCCCAGGACCAAAGGCTTCTGGGTCACTGTGCAAAACCTCAGAGGAAAAGGTGAGCGTCCATTCTGATTGGTCCAGATCCAATGTTTCATTGTGTCATCAGTCGGTATCAGATCTATTTAATGTTAGTAACCGACATCGTCTGCTGCTGCTTTCACTACCTTGTGCAGTTGCTGCTGTGTACGACTCCACGCTGAACTTCAGAAACAATGAAGTTCCAACCTTTTTGGGAGTTCTTAATGGGAAAAAGTATCATGCCGACTTATACGTGAGGTAACACAGTGACACATTACAATGTGTATACATTTTGAACAAAGGGCCGGGTTCCTTGCTTTGCCTGGTTTAATTGCAGTAATTAGTGCAGTCTGACGTCTCTTCTGCTTGCAGGAGAATCCCTCTGGAGTCTGTCCCTGAGGAGGAAGCAGAGTGTGCTGCTTGGCTCCACAAGCTGTACCAGGAGAAGGTTAGAGTAATCACATTATAATCTGTACATTTAAACCTGATTTATGCTTCAGCGACAAAGTGTCATGAGGTGTCTGTTGTTCAACAAATAATATGTGAATCAACTGAAAGTTTCAACATTTCACAGGCTTTATACTTGTATACCATACTATATAAAAAAAGTTGAAAATCTCTTATTAATAAGTATAAATCAGGCATTACACAGATGCACAATATACTCATGGCCCTCAGGGTACAACCTGGACAAGGTCATTTGATTGATTGATTGATTGAATATTGTATTAGGCAGAAATATAAAAACAGCACAGAGTACAGTCGTACACTTTGTCTAAAAGGAGAACACCAAAAAAGTCCTTGCGGTCTTGTTTCCATTGGGGTCCTAGGTATTCAATTCATCAACATTCAAAAAATTGCACCAAACATTCAACATCATCACAAATATAAAACGCTATATGTACAGAGTAGAAAATAAGGGGGGGGGGGGTAAAAAAAGGGGGGTGGGGGTCACCTGTCTAAGCGAGAAGTGATCACTACCTCCCCCCTTCCTTTGGCCTCCTGAAAGGTGCATTTTCAGGGCTGTTTTAAAGGATTGTGTCATCTGTCATCTATGGTATGTTTCTGTGCATGTCTCTGCAGGATAGCTTTCAGGAGCAGTATTCACAGACGGGCCGTTTCCCTGGTCCTATAATGAGCCCGCCCCGCTCCCACTGGGCTCTGATCAATTGGCTGTTCTGGTGCTGCTTGCTCCTGTATCCTCTGGGTCTACTCGTCTCTCAGCTTGTTACCTCTGGGTCAGCCGTCACCGTCCTGATCACTGTGTCTGTCTGCTGTGCAGGTTGGTTCATACAGACACCATCAGAGTAACATGGATCTCTGAGTCACTCCCTCTAGTGTGGGTGTCACTCACTTTGGAGACACCAGAAGCAGTTAGACAGGTATGAGGGTAGTTAGACAGGTATGAGGGTAGTTAGACAGGTATGAGGGTAGTTAGACAGTGAGGGATGGAGAAATGTTCATTCAACAAGGAACTATGAAGAGAAATGTTACAGACTACAGTAACTGTCTCTTGCTGTTCTGCTGGCATGCTCACTCAAACCCCTACATCTGATCCAGAATGCCACCACAGCACACCTGGTCTCCAACACTCTTAAATTCTAAATGTCTCACCTCTTCTGCGCTCCCTTGCTTGGCTTCTGGTTTGTCCGGTTTCTAACCTACCATAAGGAAACGATCCAACCCTATACACCCCTTCACACACACTAGATCAGTTCAGACATGCAAACTGGTTAGTGGTATAAAAATATATATATATAAAATAAAAGCTACAGCTTGTACCATTTTCTCCTAAATCACATTGTGAAAGTGTACCATAGTATGACCTGCTTCTGTTGATTCACGTGAATCCAAACAGGCATCACTCTTATGATGTGAGAAAACACAGGAAGAAAGTCTATGATACGACAGACTGTAGCCAGCAGCGTATTACTCAGAGAGGAAATCCCCCCCAGACCCCTCACACATCACACTTTCACTATGAGTACAGTAGGCATGCATCATTCTTTCATTTTGAGTATTTAAACATTTTCTCATCACATCTACACAAATTATGTTCCTCTATTTTGTTATTCAAAACAGTGACAACAAGTTTGCATGCCTATCAGCACATCTATGCTGATAGATCTATGCTGATAACTCAGCACATCTATGCTGATAGATCTATGCTGATAACTCAGTACATCTATGCTGATAGATCTATGCTGATAACTCAGTACATCTATGCTGATAGATCTATGCTGATAACTCAGTACATCTATGCTGATAGATCTATGCTGATAACTCAGTACATCTATCTGTCCCTCTCGCCCCTGGCCAACGGGCCAAAGTCCTAGGGCTCTATGTTTGCCGGTGCCTTACCCATTATCCCAAAACTTCTTTGCTATTTTTAAAAACATTTTCAAATAGTTCTAATAGCCAATCTACAAGCTCACAACGTGTCGATGTAGATCGGCTTGTTGAACTATTTGAAAATGTTTTTAAAAATAGTAAAAAATGGCAAAGAAGTTTAGGGATGGGTATGGCACAAAATCATTACAACGATTACAATTTCCATTTCACAGCCAGTAGACAATGTTATTTCACCAGATGCATTTCAGACATGTCCCAGTAGTGTCCAGCATGCGTGCTCCACTAAGAATACGTGCCGGGTCATTTTATTCTACATGCCACTTGCATGTGAATTTAGGCACCCAGAGTTTTATAAGGGTCAGTCATTTAGACACATTGGCCCTCATTTATCAACGCGGTGCAGCCCAAATAATGGGCGTACGGCGTTTTCACCGCAATTTTCGGCATTTATCAATATATCCTGACGTGGGCTTTATCCTACGGTACGCTGAGATCTCACGTCTGGTCGAGACCAGTTGTTGACGTTGGCTGCACCCGTTTATTTCATCCTAGACCTGCGGAGCAGCATTGTCTGACGGTCTGACAGGCATCTGGACACATATATCCACTCCAAAATGTATATCTACACTAATAAATAATCCCTGTGAAAATAAAACATTATAAATTAATTTAAACAAACTGCTTTAGCAGTCATTCAGATAAGATTGTAGATCTGGCTGCATTGAAAATAGCAAATCTACAAGCTCACAAGCCAGCATCGCATCGTGACGCGTTGTGAGCTTGTAGATCTGCTATTTTCAAAACAACGAGCGCTTTTGCGTCGGGAGTCGCGCGGTCGGGACAGTGAGGTCTACTAACTTACAGTAGCTTGTCCTATGGTATGGAGTTATGTCATAGGGAGTTATAGGCTACAACCTGGCTGGGTTAAGGATATAAACCTGACGCTCCAATCTCTTATAACGTGGGCGGCGCGGGATCACTGCAGTCTGCAGACCGCCCGAGTCTCATGGGGAATATAGCCTACTACATGACTGCTTTAGTGTAACTTGGAACGCGCACTGCTCGGTATGGGGTAAATAAATAAATATACAAACGTATTCCATTCATGGCGATGTAATTGGTTTCATAATATGTCATTCATGTAGGCTACAAGCCTACGTGACAATTAGATTGTACCACTACGGTACGGAGTGTGTGTGTGTGTGAGAGAGAGAGAGAGAGAGAGAGGGGCGTGTGCGTGTGCGGCGAGATGAAGCGAAGCGATCGGGGGAAAGTATTTCTTATTGGCTTTTCATGTCTTTGGTCGTATTCTGGTTCGTCTTCATGTCGTAAAATCGGGGCGTTTTGAGAATATTTAAGGGCGTGTTATTTAAATGACGCTCGGTTTCAGCCGTGACATTTATCAACGCTGGGACCAAATGTACGCTCGGATCAGCTGTGTAGGATCCTTTGATAAATGTGACTTCGACGTTGGTGTACGGCCGAATATATGGAAAAATATATGGCGGTTTATACGCTGCGTTGATAAATGAGGGCTCAGTATCAAACAGGTAAACACTGTCTGACTGGGACACACTGCTCTAGTACAGCACTATGTCAGAGAGTCAGACACACTGGCCCTCATTTATCAACGCAGCGTATAAACCGCCGTATATTTTTCCATATATTCGGCGTACACCAACGTCGAAGTCACATTTATCAACGCATCCTACACAGCTGATCCGAGCTTACACTTGGTCCCAGCGTTGATAAATGTCACGGCTGAAACGAGCGTCATTTAAATAACACGCCCCATAAATATTCTCAAAACGCCCCGATTTTACGACATGAAGACGAACCAGAATACGACCAAAGACATGAAAAGCCAATAAGAAACAGCCCCCCCCCCCCCCCCCCCCGCTGGCCTCGCCGCACACGCACACCCATACGCCTCTCTCTCTCGCTCACTCGCTCTCTCTCTCTCACACACACACACACACACACACACACACACACACACGCCCGTAGCGTATTGTCACGTAGGCTTGTAGCCTACATGAATGACATATTATGATACCAATCACATCGGCATGAATGGAATACTTTTGTAGATTAATGTATTTAACCCATACCGAGTAGTGCGCGTTCGAGTTACACTAAAATAAAGCCCTCATGTAGGCTATTCCCATTTCCCAGTGAGACTCGGACCGTCGGACGGGCGAGTCCCGTCCCGCTCCGCATTAATGAGAGATAGCCTGGAGAGAACATTAATGAATGAAGGCTGGTGTGTGTTGGACCATGGGTAAATGTCTGATCTCCCGGTGGCCATGAAAATATAACAGCAGCGCCGCCTGTTAGACCGGTGCTCGCGCAGAAGAGTGCTCTCGCAGAAAGCGCCCGTATATTTTGAAAATAGCAGATCTACAAGCTCACAACGCGTTGCTGGCTTGTGAGCTTGTAGATCTGCTATTTTCAATACAGACAGATCTACAATCTTATCTGAATGACTGTTAAAGCAGTTTGTTTAAATTACTTTATAAAATGTTATATTTTCACAGGGATTATTTATTAGTGTAGATAGACAGATTTATGAGTGGATTAGGTGTCCAATGCCTCTCAGACAGTCAAACAATGCTGCTCCGCAGGTCTAGGATGGAATAAACGGGTGCAGCCAACGTCAACAACTGGTCCCGACCAGACGTGAGATCTCAGCGTACCGTAGGATAAAGCCCACGTCAGGATATATTGATAAATGCCGAAAATTGCGGTGATCTCGCCGTACGCCCATTATTTGGTCTACACCGCGTTGATAAATGAGGGCCATTGTGTATCAGGACTTTGCTGCCATCAACAAATCTTTGATGGGACATAAAAGTGCAATATAAAACATTTACTTTGGAAATATCCATCACTCAAATTGTGACAACATTATTTCTCTAAGTTTGTTCTTCCTGATTCTTTCAGTTTCTCTGGGTGTTCGCTGGATGATCGGCCAGACTGAGATCAACAAGGGCTCAAGCTACGGAAATAACAACATTCCCCTAAAAAGAAATGGAGAATCTGTGACCCAACAACTGAACGCTCCCAGTGACAGCATCTGAAATCCAGCGTTGACCGTTTGGTAGAACTGCTTTGGATATAAACAGTTTCATTTGATAGTGCAGGCCACGATGCAAATGAGGTGTTGAGTCATGCTGCTCAGACTGGGCAGCATGGGGGTTAGGTGCATGGCAGCATGGTGGGGGGGGGGGGGGGGGGGGGGTGGTGGTGGTATGGAAAACCTCCCAAAGGGAAAAATAGTGACTGTGCCATTCTCAAGTTCATTCTCAAGTTCTCCCAACAAGCAAACAATGGGCCTCTTACCTCTTAATACATTCAATCCGGGAACGCATCTGTCTGTTTTTCAGATTTATTTGGCTATTCAAAAATAGCAGATCTACAAGCTCGCTATGAGCTTGTAGATCTATTTTGGAAAAAATCATGAAAATGTGTGCACATTTTTGAATATATATATTTTTTACTCAAATCTTTGCTTCTTGGGGTCCCTGGAACAAAATATTTTTTATATGGACGAATACATTTTGGGGGTCCTTGACATGAAAAAACTTTGAGAACCACTAATACTGTAATAATGTAATGTAATGTAATACCACTGATGACCACAAGAAACTGTTAGGATTTAGAAGACATTTGTAGAATCCCCCAAAGTTTTGAGTTAAACATTTTCACTTAGAAAAATATTCAAGTATATTCAAATATTGAAAGATTTGCACACATTTTCACGATTTGAATGGGTTAAAGACAGATAATAACCAACTGATCAAGAATACACATATTACACATATAAATATATATGTGTAATGTGTATATGTGTCCTATAGAATACACATAAATGTATATGTGTAATGTGTATATGTGTCCTATAGAATACACATGAACCCACTTTTCTTACAAAATGTTTTTTAATATTGTTTGTACATGGCAAACACTGTAAAAGCAGCAGAGGAACAGAAGTCGTGGTGTGTGTGTGTGTGTGTGTGTGTGTGTGTGTGTGTGTGTGTGTGTGTGTGTGTGTGTGTGTGTGTGTGTGTGTGTGTGTGTGTGTGTGTGTGTGTGTGTGTGTGTGTGTGTGTGAGTGTTTGTTTAATGTTGAGCAGCACCAGTCTCCTCCGGGCTGGGTGCGTTTCCGGGGGAACGTCAACAAAAAGCTCCTCACAAGCACAAACGTTGTGGGACTTGGATACCGCTTCAATACAAACCAACTTAAACATTTAACTCTTGGCAAAAAATACAAAATAATAAAAACTAAATTCTTCTTCCTACTGCAGACTCCAGACAACAGAGAGTTGAATTAATTAATCAGGCGTTTTGGGATTGTTTTCCATTTCATTTAAAAAGGTACGACAGTGTCCTAACATCAGAATGAGGCTTTACCACATCAAAGGCCTGCTCCCCCCCCCCCATCCCCGGACCCCAATAAAACTGTTTCTTCAGGGTAAACAGTTTTTTAAAAGTGCCATAGCTGTCCCCCCCCCCTCATTTCTGAACAAAAAAAGAAAAGGAAAAAAAAAGGTGAATTCCTCGTTGCTTCTTTCAGGTCGTCTCCAGTGAGAACAATAAAAGCGGTTAGAATTATTTTTAAATTTACAATATTGTTTATACAAGGATCAAAGCCAATTCTATTCTTACAATATGTACAACCCCCCCACCCCCTCCTATCAGAACCAATGGGTACGTGTATAGAGACACACCCCTCTCCTCCAATAGGTCCAGTTGTCCTCTGAAATGATAACATAGTAAAGCCTGATTTATTCATGGTTGTGGGCCCGAAAAAACAGCCGATCTACAAGCTCATAACGCGTCGTGAGAGCTTGTAGATCGGCTGTTTTCCAGGCTTTAAGTTCCATTAAATCAGGCTTTAAGTTCCTCAGTTTAGCTCCATGTGCCTGTAGCTCCACGTCCTCTTGTTCATGTTCATGTTCCACAGTTTGCTTTCCTCTTTGCCAACACAGCGAGTACAGTACAGTACACAGTACAGTGTACAGTATAGTATATACTGTATATAGTATATAGTACAGTAGTGTTTTGTAAACGTAAAAAAGCCACAGAGCAGTCAGAGGTCCCGCTCACTCTTCATCTGTACAGACCTGTTAGAGACGAGGTAGAGCCAAAGAGTGAGAAAAAAACTTTCATTTCAGTGAACCAACAATTGACCGTAGAATGTGTTCAAACCCTATGTTACATTACATAATACATGTAGCACACGCCCCCTTTTCATGTGTTCAAACCCTATGTTACATTACATAAAACATGTAGCACACGCCCCCTTTTCATGTGTTCAAACCCTATGTTACATTACATAATACATGTAGCACACGACCCCTTTTCATGTGTTCAAACCCTATGTTACATTACATAAAACATGTAGCACACGACCCCTTTTCATGTGTTCAAACCCTATGTTACATTACATAATACATGTAGCACACGCCCCCTTTTCATGTGTTCAAACCCTATGTTACATTACATAAAACATGTAGCACACGCCCCCTTTTCATGTGTTCAAACCCTATGTTACATTACATAATACATGTAGCACACGACCCCTTTTCATGTGTTCAAACCCTATGTTACATTACATAAAACATGTAGCACACGACCCCTTTTCATGTGTTCAAACCCTATGTTACATTACATAAAACATGTAGCACACGACCCCTTTTCATGTGTTCAAACCCAATGAAATGTGTTGACCGGGTTCGTCCACAGGGCTCTTTACTTGGTCCTTCCATAATATTGTCACGTATGGATTCTCTAATTCTCTTCATTTCTATTTTTCTTCCCCCACATGACTATATTACTATAGTTTCATCATGTCTTGCTTTGTCCAAAACATTTTCTTTTGCTTTGTCTTTTCTGCTCAGTATGTACTTTATATTTATTGTTTGACCTATTTTCTTTATCATGTTTTTATATTTTTTGTTTTTTGTTCGTTTTGATTTTTGATATTAAATAATTCATGTATTTGTAATGTAAACGGTGAGGTTCTCACATAAGCCCCTCTAGGGTTTCTTACCCTCACCGGCACAACAACTAAATGTCAACTTTCCTGTGGAAAGAACTAAAATGTCATGAATATATGTATATATAAACTGTTGTGCAAATCAAATAAATCAAATCAAATCAAAGCTTGGATAAATAAAACAGTGACGTCTCACCTTGACAAACGGGTGGTCCAGTAGCACGCTAGCGGTCCAGCGGCGCTTGGGTTCGCTCTCCAGACAGTGGGCCAGGAAGTCCTTCCCCTCCGTACTCAGCTTCTCAGGGATGGGGGGTTTGTGTCCCATGCCCACCTTGTACATGATCTGGAAGTTGTGCTCATACTCGTGCCAGGGCCTCTGTGGGGAAATGTACATGTAATGTAAATGACTGTAATGTAATGGATAGCATGTGGGCCAAGAGGACATCGGTTATCATGTTGTAATTCAAATGAAAAAAGTTTGTATTTCTATATTCAATAGTGGTTTGCTCAGTTGAGTTTCAAAATGTTTCAGTATTAGTTTTATACAACAGCTAATACAACACAAACACACTTTGTGAAGTCTGCTGACTCACAGTCACAGACCATTGGTTCTCAAAGTGGGGTCTATGGTGGTGGCTTTTAGAAAATCTATGAATATAATTATTTTAAAGCATACGCATTTTAAGCATAACATTTGTAACTCAAATCTTTGCTTCTGGGGGTCCTTGGAACAAAATATTTTGAGATGGGGGTCCGTGGCCAAATACATATAATATTGGGGGTCCTTGACATGAAAAAGTTTGAGAACCACTGACGTAGACATCCCAGTCTCAATAAACATACGCACAAATGCCTCCACATTTGATCAAATTTACATTTTCTATATATTTTCATACACTTTGTCTTTGTAGTTAGTTTTTAGTCACAGCCTTACGTCAAACACTAGTGTGCTTTTCTTCAACACAAGGTTCCCTCTGTTTGTTTCCAATTAAATTGGAACTTGAAGAACAACAAATGCAATTGAGTGTAAGATCAGCTTTGAGACTTTGTAATGACAAGCTAGCAGTACCTATTCAAAGCCTCACTAACAGGTTCACTGTGACATTTAAACCACTGCTATTTGTTGCTGAAAGGAAATGAAATTACGTGACAAATAACCACTATCAACGCAACTCCTGAGAGGCTATTTCAGTTTAAGTACATTTATAAATAAATAATGAACAAACAACATTAACCACCATCATTTTGGTCTTAAAAATCTCTGGGATAGTGTTGACTCAAATGTGACACAGTATTTGTACAGTATTTCCAAACAGTACTTGTTTTTCTGAAACTGGCTGTTCTGGACTACAGTCAAGCTAAATGGCACAGAGAGATGGAAAGAGGCTCTGAGCAGCATGTTGAAACACCCACTACACTACAACACTGTGACAAAGACATCATTATTTTCAAGTTGATAAATGAGACGAATCTATTGAAGCTTATGAGTGAGAGGATGCCCCATGTGGGAAGCTCTGTCTGTCTGTCTGTCTGTCTGTCTGTCTGTCTGTCTGTCTGTCTGTCTCTTCCACCAGGCACATTGGAGAGGAGAAAACACAGTGATAAGTATTGAAACTGACCAAAGCACTGAAGCAATGACACGTTTTCATTTTAATCATTTAACCATTAGACTTGTGTAGTTGGAAAGCATCCAGACAAAAAATGTGCCGTTGGAATACTTTTTGCCTTTAGACACTTGAGTTTCTTTAATACAGAGATGCCGGTCCAACTAATGTTAATATAAATCATTGTCTATGTTTTGCATTGTCACACATAAACAGAAAGGATGAGATCTAGATGTCATCAACTCACACCTGTGGTTTGTGTTGATTATTAAAAAAGGGGGAACTGGCATCCTGTCTTCTATATGCAGAATAAATCTATACAATTTGCTTCATCAAGAGAAATTTGTCAGTTTATTGAATTTCAGCTGTTTATTCCTTCATCCTGTGTGTGTGTGTGTATGTATATACACACATACACAGGATGAAGGAATAAACATATGTGTGTGTGTGTGTGTGTGTATGTGTATGTGTATGTGTATGTGTATGTGTATATATATATATATATATATATATATATATATATATATATATATATATATATATATATATATATATATATGTTTATTCCTTCATCCTGTGCCACAGAAGCTGGTGTTCAGAGCTGTTGGCAATGAAAACAAGATCTACTTGTATTACAAGTATTTCCTCCTGTCCGGCTTCTATTGTCAGTAATCTAATCTGTCAGTGCTGCTTGCATCCAGGAAAATTATTCATTTGATGATGTGAACAAACAAGCCCTAATAAAACCTGATAAAAACTTTAAAACAGGATAGAACCTGAACACAGAAAAGCCCCACAGAAGAAAATAGAAGTGTTTCAATTGTGTTGAATGCGGTGTAAATTATTAGGGGTGCAACCATTAATAAAACTAATTGATTTAATGAATTATCATTCATCATATAATGATTAAATTATCAATAATCAAAAATTATCAATTATAATAAAACAATCAATAAATAATAAATCCCTATTTTGAGCAAGTCATTATAGGGATAGGCTAAACGTTGTTTTTTTTAACTAGAAAAAATAGCCGATCTAAAAGCTCACAACATCTGCTATTTTCACTATATTTTGTAGTGAAACTGTTGTGCAACAAAGTATAACATAACATTAAAGTGGTTTATCGATTCATCGATATAACTTTTTTTCTCCAAAATGCACTTCTGAGGAAAAGTAATAGGCAAACCTTTTGTCTTTATTGTGGGTTGCTGGGTGTTTTAATTGTGGTGTATATTTATGTATCGTCTTGTTTTGAATGTATGCATTGACCCGAGAATGATTGACAAAATGATTTCCCCTTGTGGATAATAAAAGGTCATTTAGAACATAATGTATGTGTGAGCAGTGAGCTGGGTAGAGTTTCCTCACCTTTCCCGTCACCATCTCGATCAGAACACATCCCAGGCTCCAGATGTCTGCCGAGCGGCCGTGACCTTCGCCCTTAGCTCTGGTGATGACTTCGGGTGCCATGTACGCTACGCAGGAGAAGAGGGCAACGTTTCAACGGCAACAATGTGTCTTTTGTACAGTAACTAAGTACATTTATTTAGTATTAGTATTTAGTATTTGTACTGTATAGTTTTGTGTTAGCCAAAGCTTAGCAGTAGCCTTCAAGCATTTCCCCAAAAACCCTGAAGTTTCACACATTCCACGGAAATGTAATCTTCACAGTCATTCTCAGGCCACAGTGCCCCCTGGTGGTGATATGTGATCATTGTGTACCTGCTGTCCCCAGGGTGCTGTTGACCTCCCCGGGCATGGTGTGAGAATTGTTCTTCAGCTTCACTGAGCAGCCGAAGTCTCCCAGTTTGATCAGACCCGACGACGTCAGGAAGATGTTGGCTCCTGTTGACATGAAAACACATGAAAACATTGTTTTACATAAAAACAAACCACTTCACACCAGAGAGGTTGGCATACTGAATGTATATTATTGAGGAATAAACCACAACTAACACGTTGCAGTTGAACTCACAAACTGACTTAAATGAATGTGAACGGAACACTGGTGGACTGACTCCCATATTAAAGGGATTAATATCGGAGACTTGAATTCATGGATATCTTTTATTTTTTGTCTCATTCCTAAAACAATAATTTGATGACCGGCAGCGTAGGAGACACAAAGAGTCTCCTTTGTGTCTCCTACCGGAACCGCTGCCTATATTGGTTACATTCAACAAAGAGGCACACTACAGTTTTTTAAACATTTTAAAACTGTTCCCTTGGACCACCTGTAATTATGCCATGGACCACTAATGGTCCGTGGACCACTAAAGCGGAGACAGGAGGAGGAGAGAGAGAGGTACAGACCTTTGATATCGCGGTGGACGATGCCGTGCTCATGGAGGACGTTGATGGCCGTAGTGATCTGTTTGCTGTACAGCCTGATGACGTGCTCCTGCAGGCCCAGGCGGGACACCTCCTCCAGGGTGCCCTCGTCACAGTACTCCATGAAGATGTACATCTCCTCCTACGGGCGGGGCAGGGACCCAGAGAAAGTCAGAACGACTCCAAAATATAACAACATTGTCATATTATGATGCAAAGATACTGTATCTGAGGGAAAATGTGCCGCTCGTACCCGATGGAGCTCAACGCCAAAGTATCGGACCAGGTTTGGGTGTTTGATTCCTTCAAATATCTTCAGTTCATCCGCCGTCTCTTTGATTGTTTTGTGGTCGTTGGGCTGGAATCGGATCTGTTGGGAAGCATCAAGACAACGTTATGTATTTATTTATGCAAGAAAAACTAAATACAGAAACACTATCTGCTGTTTCTTTTGACGTCTATATTAGGGATGTACATTTGTTTCAAACGTACCTCTTTCATGGCCATCAGCTCTCCAGAGTCCACGTTGATACAGGTATAGACCTTCCCATACTGGCCCTCACCTGTTTCCATGAAGAGAACACGTTCATACATTATGATGGAAATAAGAACCAGGTTCCCACACATTTTAACAATGAATTTCCAAAACTTTTCCAGAATATTGGACTTAATTTCCAGGCCTATATAACAATCATTCAGCGCAATAATGAGTCTCTTACTCTTATGTGCAATGCCCAAAGACAGGCAGTGTAGCAAAAATAAAGCATAGAATATAGAATTCCATTCCAATATCGTGCCAAATTTATACTTTATAAATGTATATTGTAGCGACCTCGCAAAAGACCCGGCCGTAACTTGCTCCTCAAAGTGAGCTAGCTCTCTTGGCGTTGCCTGTTGCCTGACGCTCTGCCGAGCTGGAGGCCGAGGTTCAATTCCAGCTCGGTGTGTGAAACGTTACAATATGTATGAACGGTATACATCAGGCTGCAATCACGCAGCCCGTTCGGGGAAAAACGACTTATGTTACATATTTGGTGTAATGTTATACATGTTTTGGAAAATGATTTTTATCAACTAAATCAATAGCCGAAACAATGCATATCAAAATATTGTAAGAGGACCCTAGATAAATTCCAAACCTTTTCCAGGAGTGGAAAACGTTTTATTTCATGACTGTGTGGACCCTGAAGAACACATTCTACTGGGTTAGGGGTTGAAGCGTACCTATCATGACTGTGTGGACCCTGAAGAACACATTCTATTGGGTTAATGACTGTGTGGACCCTGAAGAACACATTCTACTGGGTTAATGACTGTGTGGACCCTGAAGAACACATTCTACTGGGTTAATGACTGTGTGGACCCTGAAGAACACATTCTACTGGGTTAGGGTTAGGGGTTAGAGGTGAAGGGGTGAAGGGTTAGGGTTGAAGCGTACCTATCTTGTTGCCTCTCTGCCACTTGAAGGTGACCTTCCGGAGGCCCACGTGCATCACGTTGTCGTAGGACTTGGGGGTGTGACACACCTGGCCGATGATGTTCCTCTGCTTCATGACGGCGTAGCGCTTCTCCTCGAAGGAGCGGATGGACCGACGGACGGCCTCCATGGGACTCTGACGAGCCGCCGTGTCTGATGATCAGGGAGAGGAGGCGGGGTTCTGTTATAGATCACTGGGTTCTGTTATAGATCACTGGGTTCTGTTATAGATCACTGGGTCAAGGATACCCGCAAATTGATATGTATTTGTTTGCGGCCCCCCCCCCCCAGGGACCCCCAGAAGAGAAGATTTGTGTTAAAATGTTCGCCTTAAAAAGGAGAATTTAAATATTTGCAAAACATTTAAAATAAATTGTAACCCCCAACCCCCCCCCTCCAAGGACCCCTGGGGGTCCCCAGACCCCACTTTGAGAACCAATGCTATAGATGGCTTTAAACAGGCTGTTGTTGCTAGGAGACGTGTGATAAGCCTGGTTTCCATTCAAAAGGGTTTATTTGTCACGTCACAGGCTCTGTCTCAGAGCTCTGAAGTCTCTGCTAGCGTGTCTGATAACACGTATGTATAGTATAGGTCACAACAGGTCTAAAGGGCTTTAAGGCAAAATGTATGGATAGTTTTGCTCTTACTTCAGAGCTGGGACATCTCTGGACCAGAGCCTGGAACTCTCTGCTTTGCACATTTGTTAATGCAATGCTGTACTTATTTTGTATAATGTCACGTAATGTATTTTGGTGATGGACCCCATGCCTGGAGTTTATGGACCCCAGGAAGAAGCCAAGGCGCCAGCTAATGGGATTCATTTAATAAAAACACATAAACATGTTGCAGAATGCCAACAATAAGACAATAAGGGTAAAACCTTTTAGCAGCCAGGGGAGTGTACGGAATATGAATGGAGAATAATTTAGCAATCTGATACATACAATATGCAGTAAAAAGTATATACATAGGGCAAGTACCATATGTGCAGGGGAAAGCAGAAAGAAGGGGTAGGCTCAACGCATACTGAAAGAGCTGTCAATAATGGATGAATAACAATGTCTTGTGGACATTCTGTGGACATTCTGTAACCTAGCTAGCTAGCGATGTCACAGCTGTCTCTGGTAGTTCATGTCATTTCCCAGGGCAACGAATACAAGCCACATGTCACACAGGGCTGTGTTTCCACATGAACGCCAACGTCTGTATTCCGGGGCCAACATTGGGCATAAAATAAGAGATTTGTGTACAGAGGGAAAAACGGAGGGGTAAATGTTGAATGGTATAGGGTTAGATTGCTTATGCTGTGGTGTGACAGACAGTACGCCACCACAGTCCACATTCCTACCCTTTGATTGGCTGATGAAGGTACGGAGTTCCCAGCTTCGGCGGGCAGCACTGCTGGGGTCTGCTTTAGGATAGGATGGCTCTGAGGAGAGAAGACACAACACAGTGAGGCTAGTGACATGACACCAGTATAAACCTGGTCTGTTTTAGGATAGGATGGCTCTGAGGAGAGAAGACACAAAACACAACCACAGTGTTACAGTGAGGCTAGTGTAATGTAATGATGTACATTATCTATAACACAACCACAGTGTTACAGTGTAATGTAATGATGTACATTATCTATAACACAACCACAGTGTTACAGTGTAATGTAATGATGTACATTATCTATAACACAACCACAGTGTTACAGTGAGGTTACAGTGTAATGTAATGATGTACATTATCTACAACACAACCACAGTGTTACAGTGACGGTACAGTGTAATGTAATGATGTACATTATCTATAACACAACCACAGTGTTACAGTGAGGCTAGTGTAATGTAATGATGTACATTATCTATAACACAACCACAGAGTTACAGTGAGGTTACAGTGTAATGTAATGATGTACATTATCTATAACACAACCACAGAGTTACAGTGAGGCTAGTGTAATGTAATGATGTACATTATCTATAACACAACCACAGAGTTACAGTGAGGTTACAGTGTAATGTAATGATGTACATTATCTATAACACAACCACAGTGTTACAGTGAGACTAGTGTAATGTAATGATGTACATTATCTATAACACAACCACAGTGTTACAGTGAGGCTAGTGTAATGTAATGATGTACATTATCTATAACACAACCACAGTGTTACAGTGAATGCATAAGGAATCCCATCCACCAACCTTCTCTGTCCTCTGTGGGACTGGAGTGGCGACTCAGAGATTTGAACTGCAGCTCCGCCGCGACCGATGACAGGCGGTCGTTCTCGTGATAGCTGGACCCTCTGCGGGACAACGGTTACAATTTAACACCATGTTTCTTCAGCCATAGAATATTATAAAAATGGTCCTACATCTCCTGATCTGACATTTCTATGATTAAAAAGGTCTAACATAGAATTGGTGCTTAATACTCAGCTTGGTGGTAAAATCATTTTCATAGTTTCATAGTCATTTGTTCATGCTTGAATAAGTAATACATGTATTAAATTAAAAACAAATACTTTAATCTACAGGAAATCTATATTTGTTACCTTGATAGAAAACATTGAATAGAGAATATTATACCAACAAGCATGTCATATATAATAATCTGTGAATAGCTCTCAGGATGTGCTTAAACATGTCATATATAATAATCTGTGAATAGCTCTCATGATGTGCTTAAACATGTATTATATAATAAAATGTGAATAGCTCTCAGGATGTGCTTAAACATGTCATATATAATAATCTGTGAATAGCTCTCAGGATGTGCTTAAACATGTCATATATAATAATCTGTGAATAGCTCTCAGGATGTGCTTAAACATGTCATATATAATAATCTGTGAATAGCTCTCGGGATGTGCTTGAAAATGTTGGACAGACAGGAAGCAAGTTGCTGATGATACTAGCAATTAGGGTTCAAGATAGGTCACAGCAAAATCACATTTAACCAAAGCAAGGAAGGAAGTAAGGAAGAGGCCCAACATGGCTGCTGTGCATAGAGCCCATGGGCATGCATCATGGAAAGTTCAAACACAGCTGACAGACAGATGTTAGATGTTTACAGAGCGTGTTATCATAAAGCACAGACATGTCTAATAGCAGTGAATCAACAGCATAAAAGCAGAACTGATTGGTTAATGGCACTAGACGTACAGGATACCATACATAGCTCACTCTTTCACTGAGGTAGTGTTTATCAGTCAGATTCTACCGTTGACTCGTAAGGATACACTTGAATTAAGCCTAAGGTTGATAATCTTTCAGCAATAATGGCCTTATTTCTATGGGGCTTACACACATCAAACCTGCTCAAATTAACTCAAACACTTAAGGCCTATATGATTCATTGTAAGACAAAATAGGGAAAATAGACAATAAAGGAGCTCACAACGTGCCATGATACATTGTGAGTTGTAGATCTGTTATTTTTGCCATTTAGAAAATAATTGAAACGTCTCTAAAGATTTTAAAATAATTTGGCCAAAATAGGGATGCCATGGTTAATGTGGTTAACCTGTTTCTAGATTACCTCTCAACTAAATGTGAGGGGGGGGAGAGACAGCTTCTCCTGTATTTCTGATGTGGTCCAAAGCTCACATCCAGCCTTTCAGATTGAGTGACAGAGGGTCACGTAGCTGGGACTCTGTGCTGACAATAAGCTGCTGCCAGGTGACTCAGGGTGGGGTGGGGGGTTGGGGTGGGGGCAAAGCTAACCTGACATCATTGCTGCCGGGTACTTTGGTGTGGTGGCCATGTTCCCCCCCCGGGCCCTGAGGGACGGGGCGGGGGCCATTGGGGAACAGCTGGGTCCGAAGGTCACAGGGGAGACTTCGAGAGCTGTGGTGAAAAAAACAAACTTGGAGGAACTCTGCCTTGGGGAGAGGAGGGTCGCCGTACGCACGCACGCACGTACGCACGAGCATGTGTGTGTGTGTGTGTGTGTGTGTGTGTGTGTGTGTGTGTGTGTGTGTGTGTGTGTGTGTGTGTGAACTTACAGTTAAACGTATATATTATTTCTCACACACTCATACAGAGACAGAGCAAGAGAAAGAAACGTTATGAATTCAGATTAACACACAAAGCTCACCAGCCCATAGATACAGATAATTAAAAGTGGAGGCAATAAGCCATGCAAGAAAAGACGTATGCTATGCACACAGAAACATTGTGGTAGTCCTACCTGAAGCCTTCAGCATTGGGGATAAATAAAGCAGGATTTGGAGGGTCACTGTGGCAGCGAGGGACCTTGACGGGTCGAGGACTATTCCTGGGGGCTGAAAGAGAATAAATGTGTCACCAGGACATCTTAACCCATTAAGACCAGAGGCCCATTCTACAAATGCCTTCTAAATCAGTAGTTCTCATATCACTGGCAAGGGCAGCTATAGACCATGTTTAACTCTGGCAGTCAATGAGTTAAAGGGAAAGTCAATGAGTGGGTTTTAAAGAGAAAATGCATTCTAAAACTCAACACCTATCTGTTGATATGAAAAGATTGTGTTGTGCCACAGCTTAAACGTGCTCAACTCATTTACTAAATGGCAAAAAGGTACGCACCAAACAGTCTTATAGGGATGTCCGATATTATCGGCCTCCCGATATTATCGGCCGATATTAGCATAAAAATTGATATCGGGAAAATATCAGTATCGGTTTTTGAAAAAAAAAAAAAATCTTTTTTTTTGCTTTATAAATAAGTTACAGGAGTTCTTACTGTATATGGTGTGTGTGATATGAAATTTGAGCTTACCCTAGTCACAATAATCCCTGCATATATCGGTATCGGTTGATATCGGTATCGGTAATTAAGAGTTGGACAATATCGGTATATCGGTTATCGGTAAAAAAGCCAATATCGGACAACCCTAATGTCTTACCTATGTACAGACCAGTGACTGGGCTGTGAGGTTTGCCGATCACATGACCAATACATTCATTCATCAGGGCTTGTAAATTCTGCAGAACAGAAAAACAGGTTCACCGTCAACCGCTGTGACACATCTGTGACATTCCTAAGGCTGAACTGTTGCATTTTCAATCATGAAGGGAACAAAACTATATATATATATGTATATATTACCAGAAAGTCATCCTCAGGCAATGCTGATATGAATCCAGGTTCGATGGCTTGAAGGAAATCAAAACCCTGAGTCGCCCACCTGTAGATGAACAGATGTTTAGCAGAGGCACAAATCTGACTGTGACAACCCCTAGACCACTGTTCTCAATGCAGGGACTCCTGAATTATTGATATTAGTCCATACCCGGGGACGTGTGCAGTCAAAGTATTAACAGACTCTGGGTTATGTGCTGTACAGCAACAGTCCCAAACCTTTTTGGTCCCAAGGAGGAGCCCTTCCTCCCATAGCTTGGGGGGCTGTAACCATGGCGACGGCTGTAAGCATGCCCAAGATAGCTCCCATAGCCCGAATTCTTTTACATAAAAATATTAATCAACAGCTTACATTTTGGTAAAGTGAAAAACAAGCGTGGCTGTTCCGTGCACATGCTAATGGTCAATGGCTGTGTGTGTGTGTGTGTGTGTAACACATGCTAATGGTCAATGGCTGTGTGCAAATACAGATCATTTGCTCCAGCCACTGACGAGAACCGGCCAGAAGAGATTTTGGGGACAGACAGAGAATTGGGGAATTATTGTAAGGATTTAGGAACCAAATGGGCACTTTGTTTAATTTGTACACTCTTTGTACCAAGCTTATGAAATGGGGTTTTGTGGCCTGATACATCAAACTGATGGATAGACATTACTATGACGGTCATAAAAACACACCACTTCCGTGGTTGTTGACCTCTGTGAGGTCTGGTCTTACCTGGGTCTGGTGCCCCGCCCACTCTCACACTTGGTCAGGACGTAGGTCATCCATTTACGGGCGAAGGCGATGTAGCGCTCCCCGATCCTCTGCCGGAACTCCCCTGACATGAGGCGCACGACCTCTTTATGGTACTGAGGTAACATAAAACAATAAAATAAAGTTAGAGCAAAGCAGGCCTGTTTCCCCATTACTTTGTTTGACTCTCTGCAGTGCCAACATGATCCCAAGGCTTTGTGCAAAACAACTTCATTTCACAATAAACAATCTTTTTTATTTTGTGTACTTATTCATTTTAGAAACGGACTGAAGGATTGATCAATGAAGGAAATTATCTCACAGGTATTGCAGCGTTAACATACGTATGGATACGTGTATGGATACTCTACGTAAATATCCGTTAGATCTCAAATACGTTTGGCCATTCATATCATATTCTTGGATTTGGACGTGGACACCGAAATCTGTGACTTGTCAGATCCTGTGATGTAACAGGGCGTTAAGGGTTAAGATTAACATTTCGTCATACGGCGGTGTCACAGGCCAAAAATAGCCGATCTACAAGCTCAAAATGTGTCGCATCGTGGCGTGTTGTGAGCTTGTAGATTGGCTACTTTCGACACACAACACAGAGGTTGCATTGAGTGGGACGGAAGCTGATTTCTCTCTGTTCTGAAACCTCCATATAGCCTGTAATAAATACATAATGTATATAAATACATAATGTAATAAATACATAATGTATAGCCAGTGCATAATGGATGGATTTTAGCGGGTGTGTATCTTTTCCTCGCTGACTAAACATCTTTATACTCATTCAACCACAATATAACAATTATACATTTAAGTCCAGGCGAGTTTATTTATATAGCACAAACTTCAACAAAGCAAGTCAAAGAGCTTTCCACAAAACATTATATGCATTACTCTCAGGGGACAGAATGCAGAAACCTGAGATGATCCGAGCGGTCTGGATGGTTCATGATGTAGCACAAGATCAGAAATGTATTTTGGCTCTAAAGTTTATAAGGCATTGAATGGTTTAGAGTCTAAACCATTCAATGCTTTATAATCCAAAATCCAGTATTTGGAAAGCAATAGAGAGTATGCACATGCGTCACTTTACTACTAGGACATGACCCCTCATCTAGACTGTGTGGCAAAACATTGAGCAGCATGGAGCGTTGGAGTTTGGAAGCGCTCGTTGGAAATCATTCAATGGTCCTGCGTACCACCCGTTTCTAAATGTCACATAATGCAGGAGGCAGCAGGACGTTGGGTTATTGAAAACGAGCGCTTCCAACCTCTGACACTTAGAAAAATAATCACCTGCATGGAATGTACTGACAGAAAGTAGCTCAACTTGTCTCTACGGTGGATTTTTATGAAACAAAAACTTTGCAGATAGAAAGATAATTCAAGCTTTCAGTACAGCTGCCATTTTGGTGAGTTTAACGTTGTTTAATACACTCAGATAGGACTTTTCTGTTTGGATGTATGGGCTGTCAACGCCAGAAAGTCGTGTTTTGCCACTCAGTAGGTGTTCCCGCATAACTTCCGGGTACGATGATGTCACGCGCATAGCCTCTATTCTTTGGCCAGGGTAAAGATATGAGTGATATGATCCACTCTCTTGGTAATGGTAAGGCCTTCTGCAGTCTGAATCAACTGCAGCTGTCTTAAAGGAGCACTTCACCAATTTGACTCATATCTGACATCCTGTCATCACTGGGAGGCAGAAGAGAAGATGTGTCTGCAGAATGAACATGAAGGAAATAACTCCACCAACTCAAACCATGAACTTCCTTTGTGTTCCTTCTGTGGTCTGCAGCTCTATCACTGACTGTAAATATAACTTCTGCAGATGAGTACCTTGCGCACAATGCACACACGGATGTAAACAAAAGCTGTCTGGGGGGAGGGGGAGGGTCTCGTCTATCCACCGCAACAAAAACATTTTACCGCGATCGTCTGTTCTGTTATCGTAGTACTGTAGTACTGCTGTAGTACTGTAGTACTGTAGTAGTACTGTAGTACTGTACTGTAGTACTGCTGTAGTACTGTAGTACTGTAGTAGTACTGTAGTACTGTACTGTAGTACTGCTGTAGTACTGTTGTTCTCACCTCAAAGGCGAAGTTGTAACCCTGTATCATGGCCTCTCTGTAGTACTGTAGTACTGTACTGTAGTACTGTAGTAGTACTGTAGTAGTGTAGTACTGTAGTACTGTAGTAGTGTAGTACTGTAGTTCTCACCTCAAAGGCGAAGTTGTATCCCTGTATCATGGCCTCTCTGTAGTACTGTAGTACTGTAGTACTGTAGTAGTACTGTAGTACTGTAGTAGTACTGTAGTAGTACTGTTGTTCTCACCTCAAAGGCGAAGTTGTATCCCTGTATCATGGCCTCTCTGTAGTACTGCTGCAGCGTGGCAGACTCAGACTCGTCCACCTCCACCTCAAACTCCTCTTTGAAGATGTTCTCCACCCGGTCGATGGCCGTGTTGATCTTCATACAGAGCTGTAGGGCCTCGTTCTGTGGGAGGAGAGACGTGACAGAATTCATACTCGGTGTCACTTGCTGAAAATATCCTCGTTATCTTAAAGATCTGCTATTTTCCAACAAGTGACACCCTCCTTTCTTTATGAAAGGAGAACTGCTGTCCAAGGTCGAGAGGAAACGCATTCAGCGGGACAATAGACACGTGAAACCCCATATCTGACACCCAGCGTGAAGGAGATGTAAATTGCATGGTATTGCAGCACTCACTGCAACACATAAGGTCATGGTTACACGCACACACACACACACACACACACACACACACACACACACACACACACACACACAAGGTCATGGTTACATGCACACTAAGAATGTGATTTTAGACCTGAGGCCCATTCTACAAATGCTCTAAAATCACTAATTCTCACTCTTTCATCACATTTCTCTCCAGCTTTGTTGAATGCACACATGTATGAAATGACTAAGCTGGGTTCATTAGAACTGGTGAACAAGTCCACATTCTGTGGGAAATGCATGGCGCGCAAAGAAATAACATAAAAAATAACACAAAAAAAACAAGCAGTAGGTTCAGTTCCTCTTCCGCTGAGCTAGTTATTTATCCATTATTTACATGAACACAGGAGTATTACGGAAACGCCTCTTTGAGCAGTGGCATGTAAATGGCTTAATTATTATTATTATTATTAACTATTGCCTTCATCATAGTATAGACAATAAATAATACATTAAAAGTAGGAATCAAAAAAATCCCCAAAAGGTAGCACATCCAAAATGTCAAATAAATGGAGGACAAGTATTCACATTTCTTTTTTTATTGGCACACGCCACACACCAATAAACGAACACTTACATGTTTCAGCAATGAGCCTTCATCAGAGCAGCTCTCAGTGGAAATGTGAATACTTTGTCCTACATTGATGTGGATGTGCTACCTTCTGGGGATTTTGTCAATTCCTACTTTTGACTGGATTTTGGGTCTAGCACTCCACTGAGAAAGCCCATTGTTGATGCGCCACCTCTTTTTCTTATTTAATAAATAATACAATGTGTGCAGTAGTCAAAGAAATGAGCTGCATGTCACTTCATTTGAGATACATAAATGTGATACATATTTTGTGACTGTGTTGTTTGAAGTTCAGGGTAAAAAGCTTCAAGTATAAATAGTATGATGTTTTTTTTATTGTACATCTTAATAATACCACCGGGGAAATTCAGTGTCTGCTTCACCCAGCTGATGTCTGTTCAGATAGTCATGACGAGTGCTCGGGGGGGGGGGGGGGGGGGGGGGCAGTTAGGGGTTAAGTGTCTTGCTCAGGGACACTTTGACACATAATACTAGGAGGGGGGGGGGGGGGGGGGGGGGGGGGGCAGTGAGGGACTAGTGGAGAAGAGATCCAGTAGAAGAACTAAGACGAGTCATTTTATGGTTGGCTGCCCTCGGGGGTTGCTCTCTGAAAATAGACGATCTACAAGACCACTAATGGGGAATTTTATTCAGTAGACTATGACTGAAACTAAATCAAAATTTGATGTCAAAATCAACACTCCTTGGCAGGCGTACGCCAGCATTATGAAGTATGTATTATCATACATACCAGCATTATGAAGTATGTATTATCATACATACCAGCATTATGTATTATCATACATACCAGCATTATGTATTATCATACATACCAGCATTATGTATTATCATACATACCAGCATTATGAAGTATGTATTATCATACATACCAGCATTATGAAGTATGTATTATCATACATACCAGCATTATGTATTATCATACATACCAGCATTATGTATTATCATACATACCAGCATTATGTATTATCATACATACCAGCATTATGAAGTATGTATTATCATACATACCAGCATTATGAAGTATGTATTATCATACATACCTTGAGCTGTTCCAGCATTATGAGCATACATACAGGAGAGAGTAATGTAATGTAATGTAATGTGTAATGTGTAATGTGTAATGTAATGTAATGTAATGTAATATAATGTAATGTAATGTAATGCATACCTTGAGCTGTTCCAGGGCGCTGGCGATGAGAGGCTGACTGGACGTCTGCTCTCGGCTCAGAGTGAGCAGATCCTCCATAGACTGCTGGAAGGCCTTCCTCTGGGCCACCAGGTGAGCAGACTGCATGACGATCAGCAGCATGTTCTCCACCTGATGGAACATGTTATTATATATGTTAATATATATGTTATTATATATGCTGGAAGGCCTTCCTCTGGGCCACCAGGTGAGCAGACTGCATGTTCTCCACCTGATGGAACATGTTATTATATATGTTAATATATATGTTATTATATATGTTATTATATGTTATTATATATGTTATTATATGTTATTATCTATGTTATTATCTATGTTATTATATATGTTATTATATATGTTATTATATATGTTATTATATATGCTGGAAGGCCTTCCTCTGGGCCACCAGGTGAGCAGACTGCATGTTCTCCACCTGATGGAACATGGTTAAGTGGAATAAGACAAGCTTGAAGAACATGATTTTGAAAACAATGAATTATCTTAAATCCTAGTGTTCATGTAACTGTGACCCAGGGCCTAAAATACATCAAATACATCAAAATAAATGGGGGCAAATTCCTCTCTTATATGGATTTGGGGGGTACAACTACTTGTGAGCTGAACAGCCATTTCAACTTAAATAGTTCACCCAAAAATTCTATCAATTAGTCATCACAACATGGAGACTTTTTTAGTTTTTGTCTCATTCATAAGCCAATAATTTGATGACCAGTGGACCGGTAGGCAGTGGTTCCGGTAGGAGACACAAAGGAGACTCTTTGTGTCTCCTACCGGAACCGCTGCCAGTCATGAAATTATTGGCTTCCATGGGGGTGACTAATCGATAGAAAAAATGTCATTTTGGGGGTGAACTATCCCTTTAAAGTTCAGGCCCTGTGATCTATGTAAGCTTCATAAGACAAAGTATAAGAGGGCAGACATTGTTAATCAGACTAATTAAAAAAGAGTCGTGTCATTGACATAAAAAGATAATCAAACACGTTACTCAATTATTTAATCGGAAAAAAGTCATCAAAACAGACTGAGTCTCTAAGAGAATAATGGATGGTTGCAGGCAGCCCTAAAAAATCAATTCCTCTCTCACACACACACACACACACACACACACACACACACACACACACACACACACACACACACACACACACACACACACACACACACACACACACACACACACACACCTTCATGGCCCTGAGCGTGTCCACCGTCTCCATCTGGGGGACCAGCTTGATGACGTCTCCGTCCCACTGGGCCCACTCAGAGACGGTGGGCGTGTCCCCGGCACCGTGCTTGCTCATGAGCAGGTAGGCCTCGTCCTCAGACATGTCGTCGGGGTCCTTAGAGCAGTCCTTCCCCGCCGCCGCGTTCAGCAGCTGAAGGATGAGGGGCCGCTGGTCCATCAGGCCACACGGTACGAACACCTCCAGCTCCTCCAGGCCCGGGATTTGAACCTGGGACACAAAACGGATTAAAACCAGTCTGCATTTTGAGCTTCATGCATCACTGTGGATTTCATCGACTAAAACTATGAAATGAAAACAAAATCAAGACTAAGCTATGATGACTAAAACTGAGACTAAATATTATTGACAGTTTCGTGAACAAATAAAAACTGAACTAAAATGTTAGTGAGGGATCTAGTGGAGAAGAGATCCAGTAGAACTAAAAGACAAGTCATTTTATGTGTGGTTGCGCTCGGGTGCTGTGCTCTGAAAATAGCAGATCTACAAGCTCACGCTGCGACACGTTGTGAGCTTGTAGATCGGCTATTTTCAGCATGCAACCAAATGTAAAATCAGCCATTACGACGCCATCAAGGCACCGCCACAATACATTTTAGTCGAATAAATCAACTGTAGATTTAGTCGACTAAAACTAGATTAAATCTAAACCATTTCAGATGACTAAAATATGACCAAAACTAAATGGAATTTGAATGAAAATACTATGACTAAAACTAAATCATAATGTGCTGTCAAAATCAACACTGCATGCAATACCACATCCACCAGTAGGTGTCCTACAGCCACCACAGCTGTGTTAGTGTTGCACATTTGCACACATATTGCACCATATGTGCAATATGTTTTTATTCATTTATTTATTGACATTTCAGCCTGCTGGCCTTCATCAGAATGAAGTTATATTGTAGTAGCATACCCTACCTTAACATACAGAGTAGATTTTATCCACACAAAAAAAGGTTTGTATTGCAGGTTTGTGAGGCCTGGTAAAGATGTATGGAGGGATCATAAAGAACAGAACATGGCACAGAAGAGGCAAAGCCAATCATTTATTCACCTTGACGTAGCTTCTCTCCTTCAGTGCCTCCAGCAGACTGGGAACCCCGCTGGTTATGTTGAAATCTGCAGCGATCTCCAAGTCCTGTAGGTGACAAAGGAAAGATGCTGTCAGACACACACAGGTGATGCGTTTTGAGCTTGTAGATCTGTCATTTTCAACAGGTACACCAGGTTGAAAGCAGTTAAAAAACGACTGCCGTTTCTCACCTTGCGAAGCATTTTTGCAAAGCCCAGGGCCTTGGACGCTCGCTCCCTAGCTTCGTGGAAAAGCTCCTTAAGCGAGCGGCTTGTCTCGATAACCGACCGCCTATAAAAGAAGGATAAAATAGTTGTTAAAAAACATCTCTGCAGAACAGAGAAATGAATCATTGGCTTTAACAGTAAAAATCTATTACTGTTACCTTATCTCATCTGAAGCTGTGCTGTCATCTGCACTTTCCCAGAATTCATCGTCGCTCTTCTGCAGGCCAGCGTCGAGGAAGTCTCCGGTGGATTTGAGGAGCATCCCAGCAATGTCACTGTTGGGGATCAGGAAATATTATAGTTATTAATACATTTAAACATACACGCATGTAACGGAGGGCATGAACAGAAATAAATGCCTTTAAAAAGCTGCAGTCCTTAAGATTTAGGTCCTACCCGGGATTCGAACCTGCGCCTCCCGTGCAACGGCTGGCATTTGTACTGCTGAACCCCGTCTCAAAAACTACATATTTTGAGATGGGGGTCGGTGGCCAAATCACATATATATATAAATCATATCATTTTGGGGGTCGTTGACATGAAAAATTTTGAGAACCACTGATACAGAAACTTAGGTTTTTCTGGAAACTGTTAGGATATAGAAGACATTTTGTAGAATAGGAACCTCAGGCCTTAACGGGTTAAGAGGTTAATAAGACATTTTGCTACTGACCAGAAGAGCTTCCCAGACTGGGCCTCTCCTCCTCTGATGTACGGTGTGATGACTTTAGTGAAGTTCCACTCCTCTTCTAGAAGGTTCTTCAGGCTGTGTGAGGCCTGAGGCAGCTGCTGTAGCATCCGGATCCAACTGTGCATGTATTCAAAATACACCTGGAGCACAACATTTAAAACATATGTTACATATATATACATAGATATGTATTCAAAATACACCTGGAGCACAACATTTAAAACATATGTTACATATATATACATAGATATGTATTCAAAATACACCTGGAGCACAACATTTAAAACATATGTTACATATATATACATAGATATGTATTCAAAATACACCTGGAGCACAACATTTAAAACATATGTTACATATATATACATAGATATGTATTCAAAATACACCTGGAGCACAACATTTAAAACATAGGTTATAGATATATACATAGATATGTATTCAATATACACCTGGAGCACAACATTTAAAACATATGTTACATATATATATATATATATATATATATATATATATATATATATATATATATATATATATATATATATATATACATAGATATGTATTCAAAATACACCTGGAGCACAACATTTAAAACATATGTTACATATATATATACATAGATATGTATTCAAAATACACCTGGAGCAGAACATTTAAAACATACATATGTTACATATATACTGTATACATAGATATGTATTCAAAATACACCTGGAGCACAACATTTAAAACATAGTTACATATATTTACAGGCTGTTTCACAAATGGCGTTAATTTAACACATTATCATGTCGACTATAATCTTATAATATTTAGTCGACTAAAACTACACAACAGTAAAACATTTCAGGTGACTAAAATATGACTAAAACTAAATGGAATTTTGATTCAAAAGACTGACTGAAATTTGCTGTCAAAATCAACACTAAGGTGAACACATTCTGCAAACATAGCCGATCTACAAGCTTTACAATGCATCGTAATGTGGTGCGTTGAGCTTGTATATCGGCCAATTTAGCTATTTGACTCAATAGCTAAAAAAAGCTTTGACTGGTGTATTCTCACCCCCAGCATCTTGTGGAGGTCAGGTTAGGTTTAGGGGGTTGGGGTTAGGGTTAGGTTTGGGTTAGGTTAGGGTTAGGTTAGGGTTAGGTTAGGGGGTATATTCTCACCCCCAGCATCTTGTGGAGGTCAGGTTAGGGTTAGGGTTAGGTTTAGGGGGTGTATTCTCACCCCCAGCATCTTGTGGAGGTTAGATTAGGGTTAGGGGGTTAGGGTAGGGGTAGGGGGTTAGGGTTAGGTTAGGGTTAGGGGGTGTATTCTCACCCCCAGCATCTTGTGGAGGTCTTCTTCAAAGTCGTCGATGTTGGCGTTGGTCTGCAGTCCCTGAGCGTCTGTGACCACGCCCCGCAGCATGAACTGATAGTACTGCTTCATCAGGACCCCGCCCTTCAGCACATCCTTACACTCACGCACCAACTACACACACACACACACACACACATAAATATTAGTACCGTAGGCCTACAGAACATACTTAGTAGTAGGGCTGCAACAGTAAATCAAACTAATCGATTTAATCAATTATAAAATAAAACTAGAAAATGTGCTCCTCGGAGCACAGGTCTCCGCCAGGCGAGGTGGTAAAACTGTTCCTGATTAATTCTGTCTTACCTATTTATATTACATATTGTGATGTCACGTGAAGCTTGACCAATGTTAGGTGTTCACAGGACGGACACACACGGACGGACAAAGTGAAAACATACTCTCCACCATGCCTTCGGCCTGGCGGAGACTTCGGCCTTGGGTCCACTTTCTGACATCTTCTTTAAGAATGCGGCACCAGCTTCATCAACTTGAACGTCTTCTAGTTCTTTAAGTGATCTGTAGCGTCTCCTCTTACTGGTGTAATGTGCTCGTTGATGTTGTCTTTAATCTATTGAATACTGTGACCAGTGCCTTCTTTTCCTTTCCATGTTCTTTACAGACTCTTGTACTTTTTCTTCCAGAGAATGTAGCCATCTTTGCTGTGTCATGTTGTCAGCATTTGAGTTTTTTGTCATTTAGGGATTCAATTGCTCTTTGTCTCTGTTTCTTAGCTTTGGCCTTCTGCTGTCAGCTTCTCCTCATGAAGAAGCAAAGTCTGCGCCTTTGCTTCTTCATGAGGTTTCAGACGATGATTTCCTGCTTCTTCAGTTTGCGTAATGAGAGTTAGTTGCACTGTGTGATCTCAGCTGTGATCTCTGTTTGTACCGGAAAGTACTGTTCCTGAATGATCCTGTCTAAGCTATTGATTACCTCACTTCCAAAGACATAAATAGTCTTTGGAAGTGACATACCTATTTATAGGATTTTATTTCGTCATATGTCCCTCTAGTTAATCAAAAGCACTGGTGACGACATATTGTCACGTGTCACGTGAAGCTTGACCAATGTTAGCTTGGCTAGGGGGGACGGGGGGACGGACACAGCGGGACGGGAACGAAAACATACTCTCCACCATGCCTTCAGCCTGGCGGAGACAATAAACACGTAAACACTCCCCACTTTGTTGTTATGCAAATTGATTCTGACCCGCACACTTCCTGTGTGTTGTATCCTAGTGCATCCACTAGGATACAACACACAGGAAGTGTGTTGTATCCTAGTGGATACACTAGGATACAACACACAGAAAGTGTGAATCCAAACACCAGACTCCACGTCGGTAAAACTGTTACTTTTCAGGATTCAAATTACATTTTTAATACTTTTCTGTGACGTATGATCAAGTAGGGCGTTAATTTACAACAAAAGAAAACACAAAAAGATATGAAGATAAGAGGTTTCTGCTCCGACAGCTCTGACATAGTGCTGTACTAGAGCAGTGTGTCTGACTCTGTGTGTGTCTCTGACACAGTGGCCCTCATTTATCAACGCGGTGCAGCCCGAATAATGGGCGTACGGCGACATCACCTTTCGGCATTTATCAATACATCCTGACGTGGGCTTCATCCTACTTTACGCTGAAATCTCACGTCTGGTCGAGACCAGTTGTTGACGTTGGCTGCGCCCGTTTATTCCATTCTAGACCTGCGGAGCACCATTGTTTGACTGTCTGACAGGCATCTAGACACATAATCCACTCCTAAATGTATATCTACACTAATAAATAATTCCCCGTGAAAATATAACATTTTATAAAGTAATTTAAACAAACTGCTTTAACAGTCATTCGGTTGCATTGGCTATTTTCAAAATATACAGCGCTTCATGCGAGCGCATTTTCGGGACTCCCGACGATCATTTCATGGAGTACAAACTTACAGTAGCTTGTCCTATGTTATGGCGTTATGTCATAGAGAGTTATGAAGACTACAACCTGGCTGGGTTAAGGATATAAACCCGACGCTCCAATCTCTTATTAACGTGGCGGCACGGAATCACTGCAGCCTGGCTGAGTCTGACTGCTTTATTTTAGTGTAACTTGAACGCGCACTGCTCGGTATGGGGTAAATAAATTAATATACAAACGTATTCCATTCATGGCGATGTGATTGTTATCATAATATGTCATTCATATAGGCTACAAGCCTAAGTGACAAAGATACCGCTGCGGATTACATGAAAAACACAGGCGGGCGCGTGTGTGTGAGTGTGTGAGAGAGAGAGAGGGGCGTGTGCGACGAGGCGATCGGGGGAAGCTATTTCTTATTGGCTTTTCATGTCTTTGGTCGTATTCTGGTTCGTCTTCATGTCGTAAAATCGGGGCGTTTTGAGGATATTTAAGGGCGTGTTATTTAAATGACGCTCGTTTTCAGACGTGAGATTTATCAAAGCCCCGACCTGATGTACGCTCGGATCAGCTGTTTAGGATCCTTTGATAAATGTGACTTCGACGTTGGTGCACGGCCGAATATATGGAAAAATATACGCCGGTTTATACGCTGCGTTGATAAATGAGGGCCATTGTGTCTGACTCTCTGACATAGTGCTGTACTAGAGCAGTGTGTCCCAGTCAGACAGTGTTTACCTGTTTGATACTGAGCAGGGAGGGCTCTCCGGCGGGCCGTTGTTCCAGGCGCAGCTTAAGGCATTCGTGGATGACGTTGAGCAGGACTCGGCACAGAACCAGGAAGGCCGGCCTGAAGGACGGCAGGTCCAGGTCCAGCAGGTCGTCCCAGGAGACGGCGTCGGCGCCCAGCTCGTCAGGGGGGTCGGGGCTCAGGCTGCAGGACACGTGGCGGGACAGCTCAGGCAGGTAGTCACTGTACAGCATGGGGTCCTGGTAGTCTGAGAACTGAGAACAACATGAGCAGAGGGGTTAAACCAGTGGTTCTACACACACACACAGAGGGGTTAAACCAGTGGTTCTAAAACGTTTTTATGCCAAGGACCCCCAAAATTATATGTAATTGGCCACGGACCCCCATCTCAAAATATTTTGTTCCAGGGACCCCCAAAAATAGCAGATCCACAAGCTCATAGCACAGCACTCTGCAGTGCTATGAGCTTGTGGATCTGCTATTTTTGAATAGCTAAAGTATGAAATATGGTGTGATATTATACGGAGAAGAGAAAGAAATAGATTTTTTAAAAAGCGTGCTTCTCGATCATTCGACTCACCTGGTTATTATATTATATAACAATATATGAATGGTTATTATATTATATAACCATATATTAATGGTTATTATATTATATAACCATATATTAATGGTTATTATATTATATAATCATATATTAATGGTTATTTGTCCTAAATGTAGATTTTAATATATTGTGGGTTAATTGCCCTAAAGGCCAGTCAGTGACCAATGACCTGAATGATACCATTCCTCCTGCCACACAGCATGAAGGGGATCATTCTGAATGGCTTTTTAATGGCTTTATTTAATTAACTTGCCCTGTGAGGGACACAAAAGGACCTGACAAATAGCACCCTGCTTTAAACACACTCATTTACTGAGCAGTGTCCTTTAACTTTAGTGGATGTTACTCTAATAGTTCTCTGGGTAGCAGCATACCTTAATTGGCCCATTACGTCAATGCTAAATGCCACTTAATGTCACAAGTAAGAAAATTAATGGAAAAACAAGTTATATGGAAGAAAACACAAGGCTATTATCAATCAAATGAAAATGCTAAACTCTCAAGGCTTCTCCGGTCTATTGGAAATGACATCAGACAATATTATAATGTTCTTCAACATATAACAACATACAACATACAACAAGTGACTGATGACAAGTTACATCCAGTATTATCACACATTATTAGAATTAAGTGAATATATTCTACACTCATTAGCATCAGTCACACCTGCTTTGTGTAATCCAGGGTCAAACATAGTGAGAGTGAATTAAGTGTGTGTAACAGGGGTCCCTGTTCTGGTGAATACACTAAACATCATTATTGTTATTTCCCAGCGAGTCATCTTTCAGAATGTCAAGGAAACATATTTGTATTATTTGAAGTTATCCGTTTAAACCATTAAGACCGGGAAAGCATCCGTGTCATTTTATAGATTTCTTTGGGCTATTCAAAAAATAGCAGATATACAAGCTCATAGCGTGGCACCAAGTGCTGCGCTATGAGCTTGTAGATCTGTTTTGGGGTTTTTTTAATCATGAAAATGTGTGAAAATCTTTGAATATCATTATTTTTTTAAGTGAATATTTTTTAAGTCAAATCTTTGCTTCTGGGGATTCTACAAATGTAAATGTCTTCTAAATCCATAGTTTAAAAAAACTAAACACTTGCTTTGATATAATATCAGTGGTTCTCAAACCCAGAAGCAAAGATTTGAGTAAAAAGAAATATCTATCTATCTATCTATTCAAAGATTTGCACACATTTTCACAACAAAAATAGCAGATCTACAAGCCCGTGAGTTTGTAGATCACGAGATCACACCATGAATGTGGGTGCATGGTTAATGATGTAACATGTGCTCAAAGGTTGTTGTTGTCAGGATGAAACCTTGTGAAAAGTTACCTGTGTCCCAATGGATCACATTTAGTTAATAAGCTCTTTTTAATACTTTTTATTGATTCATATAAAAAACACAGACTTGAGGCCTTTGCACACAGGGTGCGATCAGCGAGTCAATCCGTTTTTTACCGCATGTGAAAAGACGCACAAATCGAACTGGGTTCGATTGAAAAAATAAACGCATGGCATCACCGCACAGGGTGCGCATGAGATCACAGAGAACCATGTGTTCATTTAAAAAATCATTTTGTCCGTTTTTTCCGTGCGGAAAATCGCACCCTGTCTGCAAAGGCCTTTAACCACTTTACACTTGGTGTCATTAGAGATGTTACAGTATATTATATTATTATTATTATTATTATTATTATAATATTTGGGCATGTCATTAGAGATGTTACAGTATATTATATTATTATTATTATTATAATATTTGGGCATGTCATTAGAGATGTTACAGTATATTATATTATTATTATTATTATTATTATTACTATTATTATTATTATTATATTTGGGCATGTCATTAGAGATGTTACAGTATATTATATTATTATTATTATTATTATTATAATATTTGGGCATGTCATTAGAGATGTTACAGTATATTATATTATTATTATTATTACTATTATTATTATTATTATATTTGGGCATGTCATTAGAGATGTTACAGTATATTATATTATTATTATTATTATTATTATTATTATTATTACTATTATTATTATTATATTTGGGCATGTCATTAGAGATGTTACAGTATATTATATTATTATTATTATTATTATTATTATTATTATTATAATAATATTTGGGCATGTCATTAGAGATGTTACAGTATATTATATTATTATTATTATTATTATTATTACTATTATTATTATTATTATATTTGGGCATGTCATTAGAGATGTTACAGTATATTATATTATTATTATTATTATTATTATAATATTTGGGCATGTCATTAGAGATGTTACAGTATATTATATTATTATTATTATTATTATTATTATTATTATTATAATATTTGGGCATGTCATTAGATATGTTACAGTATATTATATTATTATTATTATTATTATTATTATTATTACTATTATTATTATTATTATATTTGGGCATGTCATTAGAGATGTTACAGTATATTATATTATTATTATTATTATTATTATTATAATAATATTTGGGCATGTCATTAGAGATGTTACAGTATATTATATTATTATTATTATTATTATATTTGGGCATGTCATTAGAGATGTTACAGTATATTATATTATTATTATTATTATTATATTTGGGCATGTCATTAGAGATGTTACAGTATATTATATTATTATTATTATTATTATATTTGGGCATGTCATTAGACAGTATATTATACATTTTGTGAGTTTCTAGATCTGCAATTTTCAGTACTTTTGGTGACACTGTTAAATGACGAAGTAGCGCTTTCATCAGCTTAAAAAATAAGTAAATGAATGCCCTATTATTTATTTTTTATTAAAAATGGAGATACAAGGTTTCTGCCTGACAGCAAAAACATATTCCTCAACTGTAAAATGTGAGTGAATGATGTTCCTTAGTCCCTCTATAAAATACATGATGTGTATTATGTATAATGTGAGTGAATTATGTCCCTTAGTCCCTCTATAAAATACATGATGTGTATTATGTATAATGTGAGTGAATGATGTTCCTTAGTCCCTCTATAAAATACATGATGTGTATTATGTATAATGTGAGTGAATTATGTCCCTTAGTCCCTCTATAAAATACATGATGTGTATTATGTATAATGTGAGTGAATTATGTTCCTTAGTCCCTCTATAAAATACATGATGTGTATTATGTAAAATGTGAGTGAATTATGTTCCTTAGTCCCTCTATAAAATACATGATGTGTATTATGTATAATGTGAGTGAATTATGTCCCTTAGTCCCTCTATAAAATACATGATGTGTATTACCGTATGTATAATGTGAGTGAATGATGTCCCTTAGTCTCTCTATAAAATACATGATGTGTATTATGTATAATGTGAGTGAATGAGGTTCCTTAGTCCCTCTAATGTGTATTATGTATAATGTGAGTGAATGATGTTCCTTAGTCCCTCTCATGTGTATTATGGCCAATGTAAAACAAAGAGAAGCATTCTCACCTCCTGTGCAGGAGTATGGCGGAGCAGTGCTGCCCTGGACCTCTGCAGAGGACGGTCCATCAGTTTGTGCAGCCTGAGGATCAGCTTCCTCAGTCCCATCTGTTTCAGAGCTTTGTCCACAAAGGGCCTGTAAATGGCCGTGGGACACATGGTCCCCCCGCCCACCGAGACCTCCGTGCACCCGGCCACGGCGGTCGGGAGGAACTCGTCCTCCGACAGCAGCCGGGCGAACTTGGGCGTCAGACAGGGCGACAGCTCTCCCTCTCCCGAACGCAGTTCCTCCGCCAAGTCCCTGTCCTCTGTGTCGCTGTCTGCGGTGAAGGTGGCCGTGGAGTCGTTCTCCTCGTCCTCCTCGTCGCCGCCGTCCTCCTCGTTGCCGCGGGAGCATCGCGGCGACGGGATCTCGAAGACGGGCCAGCCGATGCGCGACAGGTCGTGCAGGCCCAGCACGGTGGCCATGACTCGTAGCTTCTGGTTGAGGTCCTGTGTGATGTTGAGCCACAGGCAGAGCGCCTGCACCCTGCCCTGGAAGTCCCGCGCCGCGTACTTCTCGTAGTCCTTCTGCAGCGCCTGCAGGGACGGGTACAGCGCCTCCACCGACTCCAGCAGTTCCATGACCCGCTTGACCTGCTCGAAGGCCAGCCGCTGGCGCAGCAGGTGGTCCCTGCAGCCCGTCCCCCCGCCCAGGGGCTCCGCCGCGTTCATGGTGGCCGGCGTGCAGGCGCTGAAGCCCCAGGGGTCCACCCCACAGTGGTTGGTCTCTGCCACGGCGTGCTCCTCCTGCTCCTCCTCCTCTCCACACAGCCGGTCCGGGGCTCGATGACTCGGCTCGGACCCCCCCGGACCCCCCAGGCCCACCCTGCCGGGGCTCAGGCTGTCGTAGTTCACCTTGAAGTGCAGCACCTCGTTGATGATGTCGGGGATGGCCTGGCGGGCCGTGAAGAGGAACAGGTCCTGGTCTCCGGTGGAGCGCCGGGCGTGCCACGCCTGCAGCTCCAGCCAGATGACCTCGTTGTTGTGGCCGAACGAGGCCATGTTCTCCAGGCCGCGCTGCTCCTTCTCCTTCCTCTTGGACGACATGGACGTGAGCTTGAGCAGCAGCCGGAGGGTCTCGAAGAACTTGAGGCGGTCGGCGGGGCAGTCGGTGCGCGAGGTCTGCCGGTGGGTCCTGGCCATGGGGTGGGGCATGGTGACGGGGAGCTTGCCGCTGCTGCAGCCCAAGCTCAGGTAATGCTTCCTGGGATCCATGCCGGACAGGGCACCGAAGGGGCTGGACTTGGAGAGTGGATCCAGCATAAAGGAGCCTTCGAAGGTCTTCTTGTGGTCTCTCTCGGTGGAGCGGAGGGCGGCCCGGTTCTTTTTGCCCTGCTTGTAGCTGTGGCTCCCTTCCTCTGGGACCTCTGGAGGCCTGGGACTCTCTCTCTGGACAGACTGGTTGTGATCCGCTGAAACACACACACATCCCACCTCTATCAGTACGCTAAAAAGACACCTCTATCAGTACGGTAAAAAGACATGCACACACACACACATCCCACCTCTATCAGTACGCTAAAAAGACACCTCTATCAGTATGGTAAAAAGACATGCACACACACACACATCCCACCTCTATCAGTACGGTAAAAAGACATGCACAGCTCTATCAGTACGGTAAAAAGACATGCACAGCTCTATCAGTACGGTAAAAAGACATGCACAGCTCTATCAGTACGGTAAAAAGACATGCACAGCTCTTTCAACATAGTAGTTCTTTGTCATCAAATGCATCAAATTGTACAACAACTGCAGCCACAAGGCAGACAATGTTTCCATGTCCTTCAGAGCTCCATTCTATTTGGGTGCGTCGATGTGCTGCAGAGACCATCCAAAATGAGTTGGATGAGTAGAAAGGTAACATGTAAGGTAAGGTAAGGTAAGGTAAGGTAAGGTAAGGTAAGGTAAGGTAAGGTAAGGTAAGGTAAGGTAATGTAAGGTAACCTCTTTTTACTTCAAACTGGAACGCATGCATGTTTCTTAGGGCTGTCACGATAAAAGATTTAAGTTGACGATTAATTGTCACTCAAATAATTGCGATTAATGATTTCATTGTGTGTTTGTCATTGAACATTCTGTTTTCCTTCTAGGCTTTGTAATCAAACGTTGCACAGGGCAGTTATGACAAATAACTGAAATATACAAAGAAATTACTGACTTATTTAATAATTTCATACTTTAAAATAAAATAAAAAATAGCAGAAATAGCTGATCTACAAGCTTGTGGATTTGCTGTTTCTGCATTTTTTTTTAAATGCATGAACACGTAAGCTTGTAGATCAGCTATTTCTGCTATTCTTTTACATTTAAAATGTATGGACATTTTTCAACATGGAAACGATTATGCAAAATAATTGCGATTATCTCAAATAATTGCGATTATCTCAAATAATTGCGATTAGGCGATTTAGTAATAATTGTGGCAGGCCGACCATCCTAAATGAGTTGGTGCAAAGTAGAAAGGTAACCTCTTTTTTACTTCAGACTGGAATGCATGCATGTAGGTTTGTTTTCACCTGTTTGACCAGTCTACAAACACAAGTCTGTTTTTAGATATGAACAGGGCGGACTCACCAGTGACACTTTCAGTGTGTCAAGGCCTTTAGCGCTGTGTGCACTGAAACCTTAGTGATCTAGACCCACCATCCACTGAAACCTTAGTGATCTAGGCCCACCATCCACTGAAACCTTAGTGATCTAGGCCCACCATCCACTGAAACCTTAGTGAACTTGGCCCACCATCCACTGAAACCTTAGTGATCTAGGCCCACCATGCACTTACCCTTGTTAGGGGAGCGGCCGGGGGTCCTGGCCTGGCTGTTCCGTTGGTGTTGGTGTTTGCCGGACATGCGCTTCATCTGACGGGGGGTGCAGGGAGGCGACGCGCTGTAGAGAGCTTCCTCTTCTTCGCTGGGCAAGTCCCAAGATTCCTCCACGTCAGAATTTGCCTGGGACACATCTTTCAAAGGCTTGGCTTGCCTGTGGGAACAGAACAGCTTCCATTACATACAGGAGGACAAAGTACTTATGTAAGGCAGTGGTTCTCAAACTTTTTCATGTCAAGGACCCCCCAAATGGACACTTATTAGCCCGCGGACCCCCATTTCAAAAGATACATTTTAAGGACCCCCAGTTTGACATGCATTAGGGCTACGGACCCCCATTTAATGGCATTTCTATCTCTGGGACCCCAATTCATGTTGTAAAATCAATGTTATCTTAACTCTGAGAGTGTACAAATGGAACCAAATGGACCCGTTAGGGTCCATTTGGTTCCATTTGTACACTCTCAGAGTTACAGACCCATAAGGGTCCATTTGGTTCCTATCCATCATTTAGCTGGGGACCCCCTGGAACCCCCTCAAGTACCCCTGGGGGTCCCCGGACCGAACATTTGTAACTCAAATCTTTGCCTCTGAGGGGGGTCCCTGGAACAAAATATTTTTAGATGGGGGTCCGTGTAGAAATACATATAATTTTGGGGGTCCTGTTACATCAGTGGTTTGAGAACCACTGATGTAACAACAAAAAAACCTGTTTGTAGAATATGGGCATTTTTTATTCAATGAAGGTCTTAACACATTAAACGCCAAGAACGTAGTCCTACGGTCCATTAAATCCAACTGTTAAGCGCCGAGACCGTAGTGCTACGGTCCGGGTGCTTTTTCATTTTTTTTTTCAATTTTCGCCACGGACCATTTTCAGTGTAACACCACCGGAACGGAACTATTTGCGATCCGGTTTTGCGTTTCCCGTCGGCCTCCATTCTAAAGCGCACACTAAAAGTCCTTTTTCTCCTCGGTCATCACTGTTTAACAAACCGTTCTAACTACATAGTAGAGTCAAAAATGGAGGTTCCGTGACCATCCTTTGGCAAGTAAGGTTTGACGATTGATTTGACCTCTATGGACCCTTTAGAAAAGATTTAGCCCCCAGGTCCCTCCCAAAAATCCTGGCATTTTTTGCTAGACAGCCAAATTCAAAATGGCGCCCGGCGCCATCTCTAAAAATTAACTTTTGATCTGAATGACCTAGAATCATGTATGAAGGCACTTTTCCATACAAGTCAACCATGAGGATTCCAAATCTGACACAATTTTAATTGTAAGACCTTGTTTTGACTCCGAAATTCAAGATGGCCGACATCCAGTAGAGTAAAAACTTATACCCAGGGGGCAAAGGGGGGTATGCTGCATTTGCCCTGCCATAAAAGGTTGGCCACCAGAAATAATATCTATGACCCAGTAGGATCACAACCTATATGGACAACCCGGTCACCTTGCTGCTGGAAATCCAATATGGCCGCCTCAATATTATCAGAAAGTAGCTTTGGCAATAACTTTTGAACCAGATGGGCTAGAAATAAAAACTTGGTGTCTATTTCATGGTTTCAGAGCATGAGAAACTCAATGGAATACTTATCTTTATGATTGGGTGTGTCTGGACCTTTCATTTGCATATTTCCAAGATGGACGCCACGCGAAAATGAGTTTTACTATGACTTTTACAGTGACAGCTGACTGTTATGGCAACAAGTCTGCTTTTTAAGCAATATGAACACATTTGGTCAGTTTGAGCTTTAATTTATATGTTGTCAATATGGCTGCAGTCATAAATAATGTATGGTATTACATTTCCCCTCAGATTTATTGATTTATAGATATATAGTTGTGGGGATGATTGCAGAGAAAATCGGAGAAAAAGCCCACAACGTATCTTATGTATCATTTTAATAAACTAAATACAATATAAACCGACACATGCACACTCCAAGACTTGCCATAAACTTCAACTTTAGGGCTATACAAATTAACATAGTGGTATGCATTCAAGTAACATAACAAAAGATAGACTACTTAGTGACAAATAGAGTAAAGGCGGAATTGAGGTTGCCTACAAAAGGTTCATTTTGACCTCTATGGTGCTGTCTTGCCTGCTTCTAAAGCCAATGATACTATGGTACAATGCTATTCACTGTCACTGTTGTCATGTGTTGCACTGATCCTGCTGCATCGTGTCTCCAGTCCCTGGCAACGGCATCCTAAGTAGCATGGAATTGCCTTCTTTGCACGGGAACAGTTTTTTTTGGCAGCCTTTGATACAGCTGCATGATATTGCCTTGTTCATTGACACAGGCCAGGCTGGCTCGATAGATGCAAGGGGGACTGCATTGCTAGCACTGAGAGACAGCTCTTCTCAGGTGCAGGTCAAAGGCATTCTCTGTCGGGGGCAGCAGCTTTAAGAGGGTTGATCTATTATTGAGGAACTTGTACACTCTAAGCTTACTCAGGTCAAAATCCTCCTGGTGGTCCTCTTTGGATGTATATACAGCAATTGTGAGGTCTCGTGCCGGATTTATGGACGTCATCTGAGAGGGAATCATAAGAGTTTTCACCAAACTCCTCAAGTGCAGAGATCCAGACGCATGATGGCCTTGAACCATGCCTTCTTCCCAGTGAAGAAGGGATAGCTGGTGGTACAGTATCTCTGCCACTTAAACTATGGATAAAGGGCAGGGCACGACACTGTGCGAGCCCCAGTGCTGATACCATTTGATGGAGAGGAAGGTATGAATTTTGCTCTGTTCTCACCCACAGCTCTGGAAGGCATCTGAGATGGGTTGCTGCATAGTAAAGGCACATGATGATGTTGTCTGTGTCATTGGCATGGATGAGAACTCTGTCAACTTTGTCATTCTGGACGCTGTACAGGGTGTGGAGTATTATTCTTGTATCAGCCTCCTGTTGTGTGGATTCTAGTGCAGGGACATCTTCAATAGACCCCTCATTGATCACCACACTCCTTGTCTCTTCTTTAACCCCCCCACCCAGGTAAAGATGTGTTGGACCAAGGGCCGCCTTAAGTTTCTCATTTTCACACCATTCGTCACAGAGGAAACTCAATAGGTTTGCCTTGTTAGCTGACACAGCAAAAAACTCCTGAGGATCTGGAGCTGTGTAATGCATACTGACTTCATATTCTTTGGCAGGTTTTGGTCAAGCATATCTGTGTTCTTGCTCAGCTGTCTTAAGACTAGGTCCACTGTACCGGTCAAAACAGAAGTGAATGATCTCTGTGCCAGCAGGCACATCATTCAACAGCAGACGTTGGTATCGTTCAGCGATTGTTCCAAATGATTCACCTTTCAGGAACGACCAATGGCGCATGGCATACATGGCATCAATAACTACTGCTGTTTTTATGTCTTCTGTAGGCAGGTCAGGGATGCATGCAACTTTGGTCTCCTCTTTCAGGACCTTAACAAGGCTTGCCTTGGTACCTGTTCTCATCCTGCCATCTTCCTGGAAGAGGGAAGGGGGGAAGTCACTGCACTCGTGGTTGCCTATAAAGACAAGGTTGAGTTCTCCACCACTGGCTATGATTTGGGTCATGCGCAGGAGGGCAGTAATTTCATTGCTCTTGCCAGGTGCTGAGGTTTTCCCCTTAGATATTTTAGATGATGTGTTTTGAGTGTAGAAAGTGTTAAGCTTCATTATGCTTGTCTTCTTCTGTTCACTGGACAGTGACTCACACAGTGCCTTCAGTGCCTCCCAGTTCTTTCACACTCATCAAGTCGTCCTTGACTGTGGAATCAGCACACTGTCCTGTAGATATGTTGATCATGGGTTAGTCTCCACTGCTGCCATGACCTTGACTACCATCTCTGTGTCCCGGATTACACGACTCTGACCAGACTCATGGTGTGGGTCTGCCATATTGACAACATATAAATTAAAGCTCAAACTGACCAAATGTGTTCATATTGCTTAAAAAGCAGACTTGTTGCCATAACAGTCAGCTGTCACTGTAAAAGTCATAGTAAAACTCATTTTCGCGTGGCGTCCATCTTGGAAATATGCAAATGAAAGGTCCAGACACACCCAATCATAAAGATAAGTATTCCATTGAGTTTCTCATGCTCTGAAACCATGAAATAGACACCAAGTTTTTATTTCTAGCCCATCTGGTTCAAAAGTTATTGCCAAAGCTACTTTCTGATAATATTGAGGCGGCCATATTGGATTTCCAGCAGCAAGGTGACCGGGTTGTCCATATAGGTTGTGATCCTACTGGGTCATAGATATTATTTCTGGTGGCCAACCTTTTATGGCAGGGCAAATGCAGCATACCCCCCTTTGCCCCCTGGGTATAAGTTTTTACTCTACTGGATGTCGGCCATCTTGAATTTCGGAGTCAAAACAAGGTCTTACAATTAAAATTGTGTCAGATTTGGAATCCTCATGGTTGACTTGTATGGAAAAGTGCCTTCATACATGATTCTAGGTCATTCAGATCAAAAGTTAATTTTTAGAGATGGCGCCGGGCGCCATTTTGAATTTGGCTGTCTAGCAAAAAATGCCAGGATTTTTGGGAGGGACCTGGGGGCTAAATCTTTTCTAAAGGGTCCATAGAGGTCAAATCAATCGTCAAACCTTACTTGCCAAAGGATGGTCACGGAACCTCCATTTTTGACTCTACTAACAACATGGATGCCCCGTTTGACACGTGGTCTGCACTGGTTGACACAGGGACATGTGCACGATGTTTACAAACAGTGCATCGCGCATTCTTAAGGATTTTAACGGGGTCTATGGCGACGTGAAAAAAACAAAAAACAACAATAAAACCTTGGCACTGGTGAGTACATTATGAGATACCTCTGGCGGTGGATGTGTTAATGGAATAAATTACAAACATTTAAAAAATAAAAGCATGTACATGCTATTTATTTTGTGACAAAGCATATATAGGGTTTTTATAAGTGGTTTAACACAGCATTTTATTGTATAGGTTGTAATGATACACATCCCCAGTGTATACCAGGTCAGACAGTGGGAGCCTGTTTGACCCATAACAGAGTGCAGCTGGTGTGTGTGTGTGTGTGTGTGTGTGTGTGTGTGTGTGTGTGTGTGTGTGTGTGTGTGTGTGTGTGTACTAATGGTGCCACCAGCAGGTTGAAGAGGAATCCCAGACCAGACCAAAGGTCTGTTATATTACTGTAGCTCCTACAGTAGATATATATATATATATATATATATATAATATATATATATATATATATATATATATATATATATATATATATATATAGTTATATTACTGTAGCTCTTACAGTAATATATATAATAATGTTATATTACTGTTTAGTTACTAGTTACTTTGTAGATTTTGATTATTATTACAAAACATACACTAACCACTTCAGCCCTATATACATTTCGGCCTCTGCTATTTTCAAATGATTTGTATACGTTTGTAAACTTGTGAAACGGGACATTGTGCACAATGAGTACTTTCTACTTTTGGTACATTTTGATAACAATACTTTTCCGGACATTTACTCGTAACAGAGTATTTCTACATTGCAGTATTGATACTTTTACTTAAGTAGAAAATGCTGACGGACCACAAAGCAATGATACACACTCTGACCACAGCAGTGAGGACTCTGGATAATAAGTTAGCCAGACAGTAACCCTCACTTGGTCTCTAGGTAAACATGACAGCTCAGACATATGAGGCCAAGACTGGCTTGCACTAAAAGCCTGATATATACTTGGTCGCGTATCATGTCTCACACCAAAAATAGCCGATAATAACAATGCAAGCTCACAACAGTGGGAGTTTGTAGATCTAAATGCTTTGCTCTTCTTTTTTTTGCTCTTTGCTGCAGGACTAGGGCTGTCACCATTACACATTTAAGTTGACCATTAATTGTCACTCAAATAATTGCAATTTAATTGTGTGTTTGGCATTGAACATTGTCTTTTAGGCTTCCTGATCAAAAACTGCACAGGTCAGATATGACAAATAACTTAAATATACAAATAATTGTTGACATATTCAATAATTTTATACATGTAAAAATAGCAGAAATAGCAGATCTACAAGCTTACAACGCATCACGAAGTTGTAAGCTTGTAGATTTGAAATTGTGTGAACATTTTTCAACATGGAAACGATTATGCAAAACTAATTGTGATTATCTCAAATAATTAGGATTAGACGATGACGTAATCATGGTGACAGGCCTGTGCAGGACCTGGTCGACACTCTGTATAAATGTTTAACACTTGGACCGTTGCACTGATATATAATGATATGTGAGAAATGCAGTGATAATTCAGAACATCATTTATTACAATATCATGATGTTTGGTATGTTAGTAAAGCTTGTGGAACACAAGATGATGATATGGACCATCAGGTCATAAAGACAACATGTTGTCTGAAGGCCAGAGAAGTGCAAACGCTACCAGCCCTGGTTCTGCAGAAAGAGCATATTAAACCAGGTTCTGTATAAAGAGCATACTAAACCTGGTTCTGTATAAAGAGCATATTAAACCAGGTTCTGTATGAAGAGCATACTAAACCAGGTTCTGTATAAAGAGCATATTAAACCTGGTTCTGTATAAAGAGCATATTAAACCAGGTTCTGTATAAAGAGCATACTAAACCAGGTTCTGTATAAAGAGCATATTAAACCAGGTTCTGTATAAAGAGCATATTAAACCAGGTTCTGTATAAAGAGCATACTAAACCTGGTTCTGTATAAAGAGCATATTAAACCAGGTTCTGTATAAAGAGCATACTAAACCTGGTTCTGTATAAAGAGCATACTAAACCAGGTTCTGTATAAAGAGCATACTAAACCTGGTTCTGTATAAAGAGCATATTAAACCAGGTTCTGTATAAAGAGCATATTAAACCAGGTTCTGTATAAAGAGCATATTAAACCAGGTTCTGTATAAAGAGCATATTAAACCAGGTTCTGCAGAAAGAGCATATTAAACCAGGTTCTGTATAAAGAGCATACTAAACCTGGTTCTGTATAAAGAGCATATTAAACCAGGTTCTGTATAAAGAGCATACTAAACCAGGTTCTGTATAAAGAGCATATTAAACCAGGTTCTGTATAAAGAGCATATTAAACCAGGTTCTGTATAAAGAGCATATTAAACCAGGTTCTGTATAAAGAGCATATTAAACCAGGTTCTGTATAAAGAGCATATTAAACCAGGTTCTGTATAAAGAGCATACTAAACCTGGTTCTGTATAAAGAGCATATTAAACCAGGTTCTGTATAAAGAGCATATTAAACCAGGTTCTGTATAAAGAGCATATTAAACCAGGTTCTGTATAAAGAGCATACTAAACCTGGTTCTGTATAAAGAGCATATTAAACCAGGTTCTGTATAAAGAGCATACTAAACCAGGTTCTGTATAAAGAGCATATTAAACCAGGTTCTGTATAAAGAGCATATTAAACCAGGTTCTGTATAAAGAGCATACTAAACCTGGTTCTGTATAAAGAGCATATTAAACCAGGTTCTGTATAAAGAGCATATTAAACCAGGTTCTGTATAAAGAGCATATTAAACCAGGTTCTGTATAAAGAGCATATTAAACCAGGTTCTGTATAAAGAGCATATTAAACCAGGTTCTGTATAAAGAGCATATTAAACCAGGTTCTGTATAAAGAGCATACTAAACCAGGTTCTGTATAAAGAGCATATTAAACCAGGTTCTGTATAAAGAGCATATTAAACCAGGTTCTGTATAAAGAGCATATTAAACCAGGTTCTGCAGAAAGAGCATATTAAACCAGGTTCTGTATAAAGAGCATATTAAACCAGGTTCTGCAGAAAGAGCATATTAAACCAGGTTCTGCAGAAAGAGCATACTAAACCAGGTTCTGCAGAAAGAGCATACTAATCTACACACACACTTCCTTCCTGGAGGGGGGGGACGGGGGGGAGACAAAAGAATAACTAAATAAAGAATGCCAGTGACCACAGAGCCTTTTCAGATTACAATGTCAGAGCTTTGTTCCTTAAAGCTTTTCTGAGGGCTTTTTAATAGGATTAGAGGGGAGGGTCCGAGGGGGGGCTGACCCCACTGAATAAAACAAAGAAGGGGAAGAAAAGGGAGGGTGTCTGAAAACCAACATTCTATATGGAGCGTTCAGCACCATGTGCCCTGGCATCCATCATCAGGCTGAAAGGCATTCCCCTGCACGCGTCCCTCACTATCTGTGACCAGGGCCACGGGGCCAGTCTGTGCACAGGGCCACGGGGCCAGTCTGTGCACAGGGCCACGGGGCCAGTCTGTGCACAGGGCCACGGGGCCAGTCTGTGCACAGGGCCACGGGGCCAGTCTGTGCACAGGGCCACGGGGCCAGTCTGTGCACAGGGCCACGGGGCCAGTCTGTGCACAGGGCCACGGGGCCAGTCTGTGCACAGGGCCAGTAGCACTGGATCACTTTCACAGAGGGAGGGGCTAATCTGGAAATCACTTCAGCCAAAGGCTTTTCACTGAAAGAAAGGGAGCCACATGGAGAGGGAGCACGGGCCCCTACAGGCCCCTACTGCCCATCTGCCCTGCTCCATAGAGTAGTGCACACACACACACACACACACACACACACACACACACACACACACACACACACACACACACACACACACACACACACACACACACACACACACACACACACACACACACACACACACACACACACACACACACACACAGTCCCCTGGGAGCTGTGGTAGAAGTGCAGAAAGGGGAAAAGACACCTGCTGCAAACCCACTGCTGGCTTTAACATGCATCAGGATTCCAGATTCAACCAGTTGTTCTACACCAATCTATCTCTAAAGACAACACAACTCTTAAATAAAACACTGTGTGTGTGAGACACTGTGTGTATGAGACACTGTGTGTATGAGACACTGTGTGTGTGAGACACTGTGTGTGTGAGACACTGTGTGTGTGAGACACTGTGTGTGTGAGACACTGTGTGTATGAGACACTGTGTGTGTATGAGACACTGTGTGTATCTATGAGACACTGTGTGTATGAGACACTGTGTGTGTGAGACACTGTGTGTATGAGACACTGTGTGTATGAGACACTGTGTGTGTATGAGACACTGTGTGTATCTATGAGACACTGTGTGTATGAGACACTGTGTGTGTGAGACACTGTGTGTATGAGACACTGTGTGTATGAGACACTGTGTGTATGAGACACTGTGTGTGTATGAGACACTGTGTGTATCTATGAGACACTGTGTGTATGAGACACTGTGTGTGTGAGACACTGTGTGTGTATGTGTGTATGAGACACTGTGTGTGTGAGACACTGTGTGTATGAGACACTGTGTGTGTGAGACACTGTGTGTGTGTGTGTGAGACACTGTGTGTGTATGAGACACTGTGTGTGTATGTGTGTATGAGACACTGTGTGTGTGAGACACTGTGTGTGTGAGACACTGTGTGTGTGTGTGTGTGTGAGACACTGTGTGTGTATGAGACACTGTGTGTATGAGACACTGTGTGTATGAGACACTGTGTGTGTGAGACACTGTGTGTGTGAGACACTGTGTGTGTGAGACACTGTGTGTATGAGACACTGTGTGTGTATGAGACACTGTGTGTGTATGAGACACTGTGTGTATCTATGAGACACTGTGTGTATGAGACACTGTGTGTGTGAGACACTGTGTGTATGAGACACTGTGTGTGTATGTGTGTATGAGACACTGTGTGTGTGAGACACTGTGTGTATGAGACACTGTGTGTGTGAGACACTGTGTGTGTGTGTGTGTGTGTGAGACACTGTGTGTGTATGAGACACTGTGTGTGTGAGACACTGTGTGTGTGAGACACTGTGTGTGTGTGTGTGTGAGACACTGTGTGTGTATGAGACACTGTGTGTGTATGTGTGTATGAGACACTGTGTGTGTGAGACACTGTGTGTATGAGACACTGTGTGTGTGAGACACTGTGTGTGTGAGACACTGTGTGTGTGAGACACTGTGTGTGTGAGACACTGTGTGTGTATGAGACACTGTGTGTATGAGACACTGTGTGTGTATGAGACACTGTGTGTGTGAGACACTGTGTGTGTATGAGACACTGTGTGTATGAGACACTGTGTGTATGAGACACTGTGTGTATGAGACACTGTGTGTATGAGACACTGTGTGTGTATGAGACACTGTGTGTATGAGACACTGTGTGTATGAGACACTGTGTGTGTATGTGTGTGTGAGACACTGTGTGTATGAGACACTGTGTGTGTGAGACAGTGTGTGTATGAGACACTGTGTGTGTATGTGTGTATGAGACACTGTGTGTATGAGACACTGTGTGTGTATGTGTGTATGAGACACTGTGTGTATGAGACACTGTGTGTATGAGACACTGTGTGTATGAGACACTGTGTGTGTATGTGTGTATGAGACACTGTGTGTATGAGACACTGTGTGTATGAGACACTGTGTGTGTATGAGACACTGTGTGTGTATGAGACACTGTGTGTATGAGACACTGTGTGTGTATGAGACACTGTGTGTATGAGACACTGTGTGTGTATGAGACACTGTGTGTATGAGACACTGTGTGTATGAGACACTGTGTGTATGAGACACTGTGTGTGTATGAGACACTGTGTGTGTATGAGACACTGTGTGTGTGAGACACTGTGTGTATGAGACACTGTGTGTGTGTGAGACACTGTGTGTATGAGACACTGTGTGTATGAGACACTGTGTGTGTATGAGACACTGTGTGTATGAGACACTGTGTGTGTGTGAGACACTGTGTGTATGAGACACTGTGTGTATGAGACACTGTGTGTATGAGACACTGTGTGTATGAGACACTGTGTGTGTATGAGACACTGTGTGTGTATGAGACACTGTGTGTGTGTGAGACACTGTGTGTATGAGACACTGTGTGTGTGAGACACTGTGTGTATGAGACACTGTGTGTGTGTGAGACACTGTGTGTATGAGACACTGTGTGTGTGTGAGACACTGTGTGTATGAGACACTGTGTGTGTGTGAGACACTGTGTGTATGAGACACTGTGTGTATGAGACACTGTGTGTATGAGACACTGTGTGTATGAGACACTGTGTGTATGAGACACTGTGTGTATGAGACACTGTGTGTGTATGAGACACTGTGTGTGTATGAGACACTGTGTGTGTGAGACACTGTGTGTATGAGACACTGTGTGTGTGAGACACTGTGTGTATGAGACACTGTGTGTATGAGACACTGTGTGTATGAGACACTGTGTATGAGACACTGTGTGTGTGAGACACTGTGTGTGTATGTGTGTGTGAGACACTGTGTGTATGAGACACTGTGTGTGTGAGACACTGTGTGTGTATGTGTGTGTGAGACACTGTGTGTATGAGACACTGTGTAGGGGCGTGTTATGTGGTCTCAGGGTGAAACAGGATACTACAGTGATGATCCTGTCGTTAGTCAGGCACAGTAAATCCTGATTTATATTTGGCTGAAAATAGCCGATCTACAAGCTCACAACGCGTCGCATTGCGGCGCGTTGTGAGCTTGTAGATCTGCTATCTTCATTCAGTGCGCAACTACGTGCAAACCAGGCTTAAGCAATCTTGTGCGAAACAAGAGGAGCATTTATCTCAGTGCGGTTAGGACGGACTCCTCCTGTCACTGTGCTTTCTGCATACAACAAGAATGCACAGTCAGCCCAACACTGCAGAAAGCAAACAGATAAACGCATGGCAATTGTTTCCCTATAATGCAACCCAGCCATTTATAAACAACACTGTCAGACCATGCACACGCACACACACACACACACACACACACACACACACCCCGACCCTTGGCCGAGGTATTGAATTCTCACATGTCTGTGCCTAAGCAATGCCAGCCAGGGTGTGCGTGTTGTGTTAGAAGGATGTAAATAGTGCATGCATACGGGGGGGGGACACAACAAGGTGCTGCCCTGGTCAGAATGAGGTGATTAAATAACTCAGGAATGACGGCGGAACCGATGACGCCATCACTGCGTGCTGTTTTGTTTGGTTGCTATGATACACTTCCAAGTACGCCGGGGCTGTGAGTGAGGAGTTCATGCTGCAAAGGCTACAGAAATCTCTCTCTTCAGGGATCTCTCCTTTTTTCTTAAAATATACTGCAGGCGGCAGCAGCAGCACGGAGAAAGGCAGCGCTTGACCCCCCCCCCCCCCCCCGTGTTAAAAAGCGTGGCTTGTGCTGCTGTGATCTCAAAGCTGTGCCTGCCCGGCCGCCACTAGTGAATTATCACTGCAGATGGTGTCTGGCTTGCTCTCAATGGCTCATCTGATGGCTCATTGAGGTTGTAATAAAGGCCAATGGAATGCTACAGCCCCCAGGCTGACACACAGAGTGCATAATAAACAGCACAGAAATCCAGTCTCTTCTGTACAACGATGGAGGCACTGAAACTCAGGACTACCAGAGTCAGAGGGGCCTGACCTTTGACACCCAATCATCCCTACCATTGTACAAGGCGGGGGCTCTCTTTTGTAGGACGGCGACACGTGGCTGGTGAGGCCCAGCGCTGAATAGCACACAGCTGGTCAGTGAGCACACTTGCTCACAATGCCCGAACATAAGGGTTTTTTCCTCTTTTTTTTGTATATTAAAGCAGTAAAAATGGTCTTGACTTTTAGAGGCTTCTTGCTAATCAAATCATTCTGCTACGACAGTGAGGAGGGGATTCTCTTGTATTTTGATTACAGCCTTTTACAAGAAGCATGCATATGTCTCCAATTTCCCAGAGCAATTAGCCCGGTGACGCATTGAGAAATGCAATCCTTATTACAGCTGCAGAATGCACACAATTCTCCACATGCAAAACGTGTGTTGCATGAGACGGCGCTGCAAAGATAATGTCCTGCATGGTTTCTGTGTAAACCTGAGCAGTCTGCGTCTCTCTGACCTACCATAGACCTACCATAGACCTACCATAGGCCTACCATAGACCTACCATAGACCTACCATAGACCTACCATAGACCTACCATAGACCTACCATAGACCTACCATAGACCTACCAATAAGGCCTACCATAGACCTACCATAGACCTACCATAGGCCTACCATAGGCCTACCATAGACCTACCATAGGCCTACCATAGGCCTACCATAGACCTACCATAGACCTACCATAGACCTACCATAGACCTACCATAGACCTACCATAGACCTACCATAGGCCTACCATAGACCTACCATAGACCTACCATAGACCTACCATAGGCCTACCATAGACCTACCATAGACCTACCATAGACCTACCATAGGCCTACCATAGGCCTACCATAGACCTACCATAGACCTACCATAGACCTACCATAGACCTACCATAGACCTACCAATAAGGCCTACCATAGACCTACCATAGACCTACCATAGACCTACCAATAAGGCCTACCATAGGCCTACCATAGACCTACCATAGACCTACCATAGACCTACCATAGACCTACCATAGACCTACCATAGGCCTACCATAGACCTACCATAGACCTACCATAGACCTACCATAGGCCTACCATAGACCTACCATAGACCTACCATAGACCTACCATAGGCCTACCATAGACCTACCATAGACCTACCAATAAGGCCTACCATAGACCTACCATAGACCTACCATAGACCTACCATAGACCTACCATAGGCCTACCATAGACCTACCATAGACCTACCCAGAAGGCCTCTGGAGAACAAGCAGTGCTAAAGGCAGCCAGCCCGGTTTTCTGCCACAGGCTGAGTGAGTGAAGGGGAAAACAAACGCAGGGAACAGGACAAACTTGACCCCACCCTATTCAAGGAACAGTGACAACAACGCCAAGAGTTGGACCTCCCAGCCACTCCTGCATGGGCACGTGTGAGGCATAAAGAAATGCTACCGAACAAGACTAGCTTTTATTTCTGAAGAGAAGACCCTATTCCATTCTACATGAAGAGAAGACCCTATTCCATTCTACATGAAGAGAAGACCCTATTCCATTCTACATGTAGAGAAGACCCTATTCCATTCTACATGAAGAGAAGACCCTATTCTATTCTATATGAAGAGAAGACCCTATTCCATTCTACATGAAGAGAAGACCCTATTCCATTCTACATGCAAACACACTATATTCAGAAAATGCAGTAAATGACCACATCCATTTTCAACCCATTTAAAAGGATTAGATCTTGTAAATGCATAAAATTAACAGGAATCCACCTCGGTCTAAATAGTAAATGTGCTTTTAGGTCTAAATAGTAAATGTGCTTTTAGGTCTAAATAGTAAATGTGCTTTTAGGTCTAAATAGTAAATGTGCTTTTAGGTCTAAATAGTAAATGTGCTTTTAGGTCTAAATAGTAAATGTTCTTTCGGGAACATAATCTGTTGACAAGCACAAGGTCCCTGCAAGTGCAAACCCACATGAACCCAGATGAACCCACATGAACTAAATGAAGACGTGCATGCATGCAGACAATGTTGCTGCAGTGCAACGTGAACATAATGACGGCCTTCCCTTCAGCTTATATCACTTCTACCCTAAATACAATGTGTGTGCATCGACTCCAGTCAGTGTCTGCTCCTCCAGCACAGAGTCACAGTCAGTCAGGGTTGGGTAGTAACTGACTACATGCAATCAGGATTACATAATCGGGTTATGAAAAAAAATAACAACCTGTGAACACATTCATTTAACCCATTAAGACCGGGAACGCATCTGTGTCATTTTTTAGATTTGAGCTAAAAAAGAAAAGCGTTATTTTACACTTTGGCTATTCAAAAATAGCAGATCTACAAGCTCGTAGTGCGGCACGAGTGCCGCACTATGAGCTTGTAGCTCTGCTATTTTTTTTAAAACTGTGTGCAAATCTGTGAATATATATATTCTTTTAAAGTGAACATTTTTAACTCAAATCTTTGCTTCTGGGGGGTCCCTGGAACCAAATATTTTAGATGGGGAGTTCACGGCCAAATACATTTAATTTTGTCCTTGACAATTATTAGTTACATGGTCATGGAAGCTTTGGTTAGGAGAATGTGACAATGATAAAGCCCCCACCCTCCTGAAACCCCCCAGCAGGACGGTCTGGGTCCCCTGTGAACCCTCTCCACCTGGGCCGAGGTGAAACACAAAGGTGACGGGGGGCTTCAATGGGGGGGGGGGTTGAATATGAGTGGATAGGCGGTGTTAGGTCAGTGATTGTGATGGGAGATAAGGGAGGGGCTTAAGTCCTACATATAGACCACATTTACAAGTAAATTGTTACGTCTCTCTGACCCACCAAGCCTGTGAGAATTACCACATGAAGCCTACTAGCATCCCCAACATTTAGGAAACATAACAGATCTACAAGCTCACAACAATGCCAGAATCTGCTTTTCAGTTTCATGTGCAGCTCTGCACATCACATCCACACTAATGAATCAGCAGAAAACAACAACACAGGCATTTAAACAACGTGGGTTATTAATCTGCAGTCAAAATGCACCTTATGTGGACATTGGCCCTATTTACTCATACGTTTATGTTCTTTATAAATATATAAATAACACTATTTACTCATACGTTTATGTTCTTTATAAATATATAAATAACACTATTTACTCATACGTTTATGTTCTTTATAAATATATAAATAACACTATTTACTCATACGTTTATGTTCTTTATAAATATATAAATAACACTATTTACTCATACGTTTATGTTCTTTATAAATATATAAATAACACTATTTACTCATACGTTTATGTTCTTTATAAATATATAAATAACACTATTTACTCATACGTTTATGTTCTTTATAAGTAACACTATTTACTCATACGTTTATGTTCTTTATAAGTAACACTATTTACTCATACGTTTATGTTCTTTATAAATATATAAATAACACTATTTATTCATACGTTTATGTTCTTTATAAATATATAAATAACACTATTTACTCATACGTTTATGTTCTTTATAAATATATAAATAACACTATTTACTCATACGTTTATGTTCTTTATAAATATATAAATAACACTATTTACTCATACGTTTATGTTCTTTATAAATATATAAATAACACTATTTACTCATACGTTTATGTTCTTTATAAATATATAAATAACACTATTTACTCATACGTTTATGTTCTATATAAATAACACTATTTACTCATACGTTTATGTTCTTTATAAATATATAAATAACACTATTTACTCATACGTTTATGTTCTTTATAAATAACACTATTTACTCATACGTTTATGTTCTTTATAAATATATAAATAACACTATTTACTCATACGTTTATGTTCTTTATAAATATATAAATAACACTATTTACTCATACGTTTATGTTCTTTATAAATAACACTGGCAGAGGGAAGGCTAAAGTGAAAGTGCTCGAGTATGAGGCTTGGATTCTTTTTCCCCTAAAGCGGGCGGGTGGGCAGTGATAGGACACAGTGAGGATCCATCCGTAGTCCTCGGCCTGTGCTGCTGCTGCTGGCGAATGGGGGCATTAATGAGTTCTAGCCATGGGCGCCGGCGAGGCTTGAGGCAGCTCTCCACTACACACACCACATCCTGAAATCCCTGGAATGCTTGTGGGAGAGGAGAACGCCACTGGGCCAAAATGTCTTAAGACTTGAGTTCAAGAGTAAGACACTATTGACAAAGGGCCTCTGTCCCGGCAATGCCTGCAATGGCCCTCATTTATCAGGCAACGCGCCCCAATCTGATCTTAAAACGGCACCAGCGTTCAGTTCCCCTGCAGAAAAAGCACTACATGTCACTTTGACCTATGGTTAACCTCATGTGTCTCAGAAAGCTGTTCAGTTTGTTGTAGAAACTGAATGACAAATAAGTCTACGTTTTGCATGAATGATCATATAATCATTCACAGCTCACTCATCGGGTTTTGGACAAATGCAATACAGAACCAACAAGTTAAAATAGGTTGATGTCATGTTTAGTTTCCTCCACAGTCCAATCGAACATTTTTCTGTGGACAATGGGCCATCATAAATCCTATTTCTAGTTATATATATATAAATGAAGAATAACACTGCACAACCCAACTTCAACCTGTTTGAAATCTACATATTGGATTTATTTTCTGGATTAAGATATTGATCAACGGATGGGCGATCAGGTCATGATCTTAATTCATGATTCTGAAGTGGCGTCAACAAAGGCATGAGCGAGTAATGTTGCACTTTAACTAGGCCACAAGGTTGGACTGAACAATGACACTCACATGCACAATCATGTGCGTTTGTTTATGTCACTAAATAAGGACAGATAGAGGTAAGGCCGCGCAATCGGATAACAACTGGTTGACATTTACACACGTACTGGAACATTCAACCACAATCCCAGAGATATTCCAGTGAAATCACATGAAATCACAAAGCTGCTGTATGGAGGCCCACGGCGCTGGTCAGACATGATTTACTAGCGTTTGGAAAGCAGCAGCAGCAGCATGGAACTAACTGACGGGAAGAGTCACAACCAAAGACATAACACCAGATTCCTGAGAGTCCGTCTCCATGAGTCAGTCAGGGGCAAACAGGGGAACGCATACCAACACACATGCATTGTTTTTGATGTGCCCCCCCCCCCCCCCCCATTTAGACCAGGAAAGAGTCTCTTTCATTTTAGATTTTAACCACTTTAGCCATTGTTTTATACTTTAGCTATTCAAAAATAGCAGATCTACAAGCTCATAGTGCAGCACGCTATGAGGTTGCAGATATGCTATTTTTGAAAGATCTAGATTTTTTTGCAAATCTTTGTGTATGTATATTTTCTAACTCAAATCTTTGCTTCTGGGGGTCCCTGGAACTAAATGTTTTGTGATGGGGGTCTGCAGCCAAATACATATCATTTTGGGGGTCCTTGACATGAAAACGTTTGAGAATCACTGATACAGCAACGTACAGTTTTTCAGAAAACTGGTAAGGATTTAGCAGACATTTTGTAGACTAGGGCAGGTCTTAATGAGTACATACTCAGATGTCTCTGTGCAGTACAGAGTACTTAATGAGTACATACTCAGATGACTCTGTGCAGTACAGAGTACTTAATGAGTACATACTCAGATGTCTCTGTGCAGTACAGAGTACTTAATGAGTACATATTCAGATGACTCTGTGCAGTACAGAGTACTTAATGAGTACATACTCAGATGTCTCTGTGCAGTACAGAGTACATACTCAGATGTATCTGTGCAGTACAGAGTACTTAATGAGTACATACTCAGATGTATCTGTGCAGTACAGAGTACTTAATGAGTACATACTCAGATGTCTCTGTGCAGTACAGAGTACTTAATGAGTACATACTCAGATGTCTCTGTGCAGTACAGAGTACTTAATGAGTACATACTCAGATGTCTCTGTGCAGTACAGAGTACTTAATGAGTACATACTCAATGTCCCTGTGCAGTACAGAGTACTTAATGAGTACATACTCAATGTCCCTGTGCAGTACAGAGTACTTAATGAGTACATACTCAGATGTCCCTGTGCAGTACAGAGTACTTAATGAGTACATACTCAGATGTCCCTGTGCAGTACAGAGTACTTAATGAGTACATACTCAGATGCCTCTGTGCAGTACAGAGTACATACTCAGATGTTTCTGTGCAGTACAGAGTACTTAATGAGTACATACTCAGTACAGAGTACAGATACTGATGGAAGATCACCTTCAATGATATGATCTCAACTCACAGACAAACAACAACACAAATGCATGTCTCTGTTTGGCAATGCATTTCCCTGCACACACTTCTACATCTGTAGACAAGGCTTATGAGCAGTGCAACTTCAAGTTCTTGCACGCGCACGCGCGCACACACACACACACACACACACACACACACACACACACACACACACACACACACACACACACACACACACACACACACACACACACACACACACACAGCACTGTCAGCACATCATCCATGCCCAACGTAGCAGCAGCTTGTTCTGCAGCATACAGCAGAGTAGAATCACCATTTATTTAGAAGAAACAATCCATCCATTATTTAAAAATAAAATAAAAGCGAAATCCTAAAAAAAACGGGGTATATATATTCAAAATATTGACTTCTTTTTTAAATAGCAGAGTGTGAGCTTGTAGATCGATAGCCAATGCATATATGTTTAGAAGGCCCACAGACAGACAGACAGACAGACAGACAGGCTTCACAACAACAACAAGGGAAGCATCATCTCTACATTTAGCTTCCTAACAGCAGAGAACAGAACACTGCAAACAGCACAAACAGCGCTAAGCTAAAACAGCTAGCCAACTTTATGCCTCATCGTATAATTAATAATAATAAAAAGCAACGGTGCAGCATCAAGCATTTAAAACACAACCACATCAATAAGACATATTAATAATAATAACACATGATGCACAGAGACTCTGAACAATAAACATAAAGAGAAGAGAGTCATTTAGTTAAGCTAGCCCTGCTGTTCTCTTTACATGTTGCACTGAAACACTTTAGTTATTATGATATTTAACACAGTTATTATCTTTATTTACCTTTCCATTCAAAGAGCATTGCGCCTCCGGCATCCAGCGACGGGCGGAGACGTTAAAATAACACGAATTAAAGAGTTTAAATTGAGTTGTAAAAGTTTGCAACTTCCAACGCTTTAAACTGACCTGCAGACAGACAGGAGTTCTGCTGCACGTAGAGGGACCGCCTCTTTCACAGGCGTTTCGACCAGGTGTGGGCGTGGCTTTGTCAGGTTAGAGTTTAGGGATATAACCACGCCCACCCAACGGGCCAAGCACCAAAGAAAGAGGGAGTCCTGCGCGTAGAGCGGCGCAGACAGAGCGCTATCTGGCAGGAAGTCTGAGGCTCAGTGTTGCCAGGTTCTGTGCGAAAGAAATATAAGCCCTATGCCCGTTCCCACATGAGCACTTTAAAACGCATTTTATATGCATTGGCTGTTTGAAAATAGCCAATCTACAAGCTCACAGTGCTCTGCTATTTTAAAAATAAATAAACACAAATCTCGTAAGAGGCTCTCTGACACAATATTTTTTCCAGATGGGGTTCTGCGCTATGGACAAATACATATTATATGAGGATCCTTAATTATTGCTTAAACAATGATTAAAACATAAGTAAATAAGAACCAAATAAGCAACTACATTTTAGAAACAAGCCCAAAAAACCGCAACCAATCAATACAATATTTACAAGACACTTTACAGAAAACAAAGCCCAAAGTCACTACAATAAGCGGACATGGCAACCCTGCAGGGTAGGCGCTCGAGGCTCACTATCTGGCAGCGCGAGAGGTCCCGGATAATGTAGTTTTTTTGTTTCTTTTTTTTTTTACCTGCTAGGTTCGTTCCGATCCGGAGGGGGGTCCTCCATGGCCGGGCAGGGGGGGGCAGGGGCTCAGTGCATGGAAGAAAGCATGTCCGGCCGGCCTCAGGTCCACGGTGCACCATCAGATGTTTGCAACAGTGCAGAAAAACGGCTCTTTTTGGCTTTTTCTGTGAAGCACTTTATGATCTACAGTCACAGCGTCTCTCTGACCGCCTGGCCGCCATCTTTCTTTCTCTGAGCCAACGCTCTGCGAGGGGAGTGTCTGAGAGGGTTGCCAGGTTTTGCGAGAGAAATAAGCACTGGTGGAAAAACGTACTTGCAAATAAGTGAAAGTATCAATACTGCAATATATATAGAAACACAAAAGTATTGGCATCAAAATATACTTAAAGTACCAAAAGTAAAATGTTTGAAAATAGCAGATCTACAAGCTCACAACGCGTCGCATCCCTTGTAGATCGGCTATTTTCAAATAGCCCATGTATAAAACAGGGCTAAAGACAAGTGGTTAATGTATGTTTTATAATATAATACTTTAAATCGGCAAAGTAAGTAGTAACTAAAGTTTTCAAATAATAGTAGTGGAGTAAAAGTACAATATTTGCCTCTGAGATGCAGTGGAGTAGAAGTAAAAGTCGAACGGAACACAACCACCCTAAAGACTAATCATTGTGTATATTCCTGCACTAGACCTGCACCCAGTGATCTTGGTACATAGAAATTGATCTATTGAAGATTCTGACTTTCAAATGTACACTTTTTGTTTTGATTGTATTGCTGTATTGTTGTATTGTGCTTTTTGCTTTGGCAATGTAAACGTATGTTTTCTCATGCCAATAAAGCCCTTTGAATTGAATTGAATTGAAAAGTACTGAAAAAACATCTTGAACACATTTTGAAAAATGTTGAATATTTTTAAAACATTTTAACAACGCAAATCTTGTGGGGTCCCATGGGCCCCCCTGGCCTCGCCATAAAATATTTTCAGATGGGGGTCCTTGACACAAACATATTTGAGAACCACTGGTTTAAACAACTTTATGAAATAAGCAACTACACTTTAGAAACAAGCCCCAAAAAAATGCAACCAACCAATATTTACAACTAAGCAACTTTACAGAAAAACAATCCTTAAGTCGCTTATAATAAGCGGACATGGCAACCCTAATGTCTCTGAGTTGCATTGCTACGGCAACACCACCAGGGCCAGTTCAGCAGCGCTAACTCTATAACTCTCAGAGCAACACTAGACATGTAAAGGGTTCATAATATGCAGACAATAAGACAACACTAGACATGTAAAGGGTTCATATGCAGACAATAAGACAACACTAGACATGTAAAGGGTTCATATGCAGACAATAAGACAATATGATGAACTATTTGAAGCTTAACACTATAGAATGTAAGCTTATAATTGATCTTTATGGGGTTCTCTCTCTCGTGATTGGATGAAATTGGTATCCCGACCTGAACATTTATTTTAGGTTTTAATATACAAGAGACACAAGAAGACCCCGGCCACTGAACAAACCCTAAGATTACCACTGCTTTAACCTTTTAACAGAAACTTTGTTTTATTTTTAATTTATAACCCTTATACACGTAATACCACAATGTAGAAATACTCTGTCTTGAGTAACATCTTCATCAGCCTCCTCCTCCTCCACCAGAGAGCTCATCTTCATCCTCCTCCACCAGAGAGCTCATCTTCATCCTCCTCCTCCAGAGAGCTCATCTTCATCCTCCTCCACCAGAGAGCTCATCTTCATCCTCCTCCTCCAGAGAGCTCATCTTCATCCTCCTCCACCAGAGAGCTCATCTTCTTCATCCTCCTCCTCCAGAGAGCTCATCTTCATCCTCCTCCACCAGAGAGCTCATCTTCTTCATCCTCCTCCTCCAGAGAGCTCATCTTCATCCTCCTCCACCAGAGAGCTCATCTTCATCTTCATCAGCCTCCACCAGAGAGCTCATCTTCATCCTCCTCCACCAGAGAGCTCATCTTCTTCATCCTCCTCCTCCAGAGAGCTCATCTTCATCCTCCTCCACCAGAGAGCTCATCTTCTTCATCCTCCTCCTCCAGAGAGCTCATCTTCATCCTCCTCCACCAGAGAGCTCATCTTCATCTTCATCAGCCTCCACCAGAGAGCTCATCTTCATCAGCCTCCACCAGAGAGCTCATCTTCATCCTCCAGAGAGCTCATCTTCATCTTCATCAGCCTCCACCAGAGAGCTCATCTTCATCCTCCTCCACCAGAGAGCTCAGTTTGTAGATCTGCTATTTTTGGCTAAAGTTCACCTCAGAAAAGGGATGCTAGGGTTCAAGTGGTTAAGGTATAAAAAAAATCATATCACACAAAGATTTGGCGGACCCCCTGTAGTAACCCTGAGGACCCCCAAGGGGTCCCGGACCCCCTGTTGAAGACCCCTGTCTTATACTATAGCCTACTATATATACTAACAAGCTAAACTCCTTTTTGCATAAACTCCTCCAAGGAACAGGCCATGTGATAGTTGGCAGTGCTTCATTGAAGAAAAGGTGACATTAAAAACAAACAATTAGACAAATAATCATACATTGATGATGATAATGAAGTGCACATTAGCATTCACACTGACTTGCATTTCAACAGTAAAGTCACATCAGACAATGAGCATGATCTGTCACTTTTACACACAGTAATAAAAGTTATCCTTGCCTGGGCTTACCTCTGTGCTGGAGGCTGACGGCAGGGGAACAGGTTCTCCTGAGAGAGATGAGTGAATGACATGGTCCAAGGAGTCAAAAGGCAAAATGTCACGTGACTATCAAGTATTTTGGTCTCATGTTGTTGCAGCGACACCTGCTGGCTGAAAAAAGTCAATGCAGGGCTTTATAAACACTGACAACATAATTATTCATAGCATATTTTTATTGTGTGTATATACATTATGTAGATAAATTACTGATAGCATTCTTTCTATGTTGGTGGGGAAATGTAAGGTTTGTGCGTGATGAATCTAAAACTTGCCTTACATTTATAGGGAAACAATAATTGACAATATGAATTATGAATTCCATTTAAACTTACTTACAATATCACTGGTGTTCACCGTTCACTTAGGCTACGGGGTTGGGAAAGGCCACTAAAACTTAAAATGCAATCAAAAATCTAATTCAAGTTGCACAAAGACGTCAGACGTCTCTATCCACTGGGCACACGTTACAACAACGGCCAAACGCCGTGCATACGACGTCCATACGACGTCCCAGTCAGACGTGTGTCGACGTCGTTTCAAAGTATTTTTTGCAAAACAGCTGCTGGCTGGCTGACTGAGGTCTGACTCGGACTTCGTATGGACGTCGTATGCATGGCGTATGGGCGTAACGTTGTATGGACGTCTTTTTTGCAACTAGTGAGGTCCGACTGTGACGTCGTATGGACGTCGTATGCACGGCGTATGGGCGTTGTATCGTGTGTGCCCAGGCTAGTTGCTTCTTTGGGCTTCTTTTCAAAGACCTGGTTGCTTATTTCTCTCCCAGAATCTGCAACACTGGTTAGCACCGTATTGCATGTTTACACAGAGACGCGTGTTTTCAAAGATTTCCACTCTGGAATGGAGTTTCACTTTATTGCGGTTTCAACCCCCGATAACCCCCCAGGCCACACAGGTTCCAGCCTTGGTGCAGGCCTGAGCGTAGGCTGACACAGCCGGACAGAAGCACTCACAGTCCCCTCCGCTGTCACATGCACGGTCCCTCACACGGCTCTCATAGAACGGAATGGGATTCACCTGAACTGTACAGCATTAAATATGTGACTTATTACCAAAATACTTTTTTACTACCATAAAATACAACTTTAACCACTTAAGACCTACAACATATACTTCGTAGTACACAAATAGCGGATAATAGCCGATCCGCAGTGCTCGTAGATCTGCTATTTTAGCTATTTTTGAAAAATATGTAAAATGTATTTTGTTTTTTTAAGATTTTGAAAATGTGTGTGTGTAATCATGTTTTTGTTTACTGTGTTTTACTTTAGTTTGTAACACTGCGTGTATATAAAAGGAAAAAAGAAAAACAAAACAATTGCAAGAATGTGTAAACGCTGTAACATGAAAAGCAATATGAAGTAATAGAAAAGTAAAAGTAAAGACAATATGTGGAACAAATCCAATCTTTTGGAGAAAAAATGTATCTACCCAAAATAGGGACACCAGGGTCATTTTATCATCTACTCAAACTCCATTTTTAACATATAAGATTCATCAAAAACACCCGTCCTTGTTTTTTTCATATCGTTTTTTTTTCGGCAGTAGCCTATATCGATTATTTATCGCGGGAGAAAGTATCGCAATATATCGATATATCGATATATCGTCCCACCCCTACTTCCAGCTGTTGGCAAACTCCAGGGCGCTGCAGACCACCATCTGACCCCGAGTGGTGAAGTCCTTCTGCCCGTCCTCATCAAAGTCTCCACACAGCCCTTTATAACATATATATGTATGTTATTCCTCATCGAAGTCTCCACACAGCCCACATACTAAACCTTTCCCTTCAAAGGGGTTACACCATGAATGTAAAAAATATATATTATATATGAATATTGCCCCCTAATACGTATTAAACAGGTTGTAAGCCTAAAAAAACATCCAGATATTTTTTCTCACAATCTGACTGTCTGTCATTCCAAGCTTTTTCAGCTGCAATACCAAAATGTCCTTTTGGGCAGAGGGGTGCTACTGAGCAATTCTGTCTGTCAATCATCACCTCCCTTTAATGTTCTGCTGTGTGTGTGTGTGTGTGTGTGTGTGTGTGTGTGTGTGTGTGTGTGTGTGTGTGTGTGTGTGTGTGTGTGTGTGTGTGTGTGTGTGTGTGTGCGTGCGTGCGTGCGTGCGTGCGTGCGTGCGTGCGTGCGTGCGTGCGTGCGTGCGTGCGTGCGTGCGTGCGTGCATGTGTGTGTTACACTTTCACTGCCAACCAGTGTGTAGTGGTGTTTGTCTTGTGTTTGGGGGGGGGCGCTATTTTTCATGACGTCACAAGTACACGCTTGCATGTGACGTCATGCACACACACAAATGCACACAGGGTTCGACCAGCATTATGAAATATACATTTTTAGATTGATTCATTTTTGTTAGGTGTACGTGTGCAGAAGTGGGACCTAGTTTTAGTTAGAAATTTACAATTTTTTTGTTTAGTTTTCGTTTAGTTAGTTTAGTCTTTCTAACTTGTTCAAGGAATGCTTTGATTTATAGAACCTAAGACAGAAAAGTAGGAACATACAGTAGAATGCATAGGCTATCAACTTGATGGTGGAAAAACAAAAACGAATAAGATGATTTATCCTGATTCCTGACTATGGTTTGTGAAACGATTGTATTATTGATACTCATAATTACATATTACACATTACATATTTTTGATGGGTACCCGGTACCTGCCATTTCTTATTCGGTTCCTACTTGGAACCGAATTTCGGTATCCAACCCTAATTACAATGTCTGCTGATCTGTTTTGTTCTATTAGGGAAGACCTACAGGCATTGGCCTTTATGATTGGCCAACCCGACCGATGGGCTTAAGGATTGGCCGAGCTTTGTGTGACAGTCTTGCTCTACCAATGAAAGTGGCAGCATGCACAATGGAACAACACATGTGAATGTATTATTATTACCGAGATAGACAGACAGACAGGCAGACAGAACATTCAGTTGCTGGAGGCAGCGCAGAAGTTAGAGTTACAGTTAGAGTTACAGTTAGAGAGGGACGAAGTAGATACAGTAACGTAGCGAGTAACGAGACAGGACTAGTGAGAATCACAATATCAGAATAACAGTATCAACAACAGGACAGTATAGCAACATACCAACAGGACAGTACATATCGAACCCCCCTCCCCTCTTACTGGGAGCGACAGTAAGTGAAATAGTGTGAAAACAATTCACCCATATAGTCTTGAACACGAGCAACACGGTATTGTGACACTGTTCTTTGTTGGCAAGTCAGTGGACTTCAAATCTGTACGACAAAATGTACCACTGGACTGTTGATCTGAGCGGAGCGCCAGTAGGATTAGACCGTATTACTGTGGCAGTGGGACAGAAGGTCTACTCAATCGGACAGTTTGTTCACGTTAACGAAAGTATGACGACCGACATGCAGGTCTTCGACACAGTGTCTTTGCGCTGGACGAAGTTGCCTCCAGTGTCGACCGCGAGAGGAGAATGTCCTCTCGACCCTACTCTCAGGTTCGATCTGTCCCCTGCTCTCAGGTACTTTCACGACACGGCCGTGTTGATCGACGATATCGTCTACATCTCTGGGTTTTTTAACAAAGACAAGAAGTTTCTCTTTACACTTTATGCGTTCAACGTGGAATCCCACAGATTGTTCAGGCCAGAGGTTTCAGGGAATAATCCAGAGGTTACACGATGCAAAAGTGCGTCCGCCTGTGTCTTGGGGCAGGTCATGTATGTCTGGCTGACTGGACACACTAGTGAAATCTACAGGTTAGACACCCCCACAATGGTCTGGTCTTTAATTGATGCCGGAGGCTTGCCACCACCTCTTGCAGGTGATGTGCGTCGTGACATCGGCAACATCGCCAACATCATCGGGACAAAGATATTTGTAGTTGGGATAGGATTAGGGCTGACCGGAACGACCAGTCAATACGTGAACATGTTCGACATAGAGACGAACTGCTGGCTGAGCTCGCCTTGTGCAGAATTTTTTAAAGACACAGGAATATATGAATGCGTCTTTGCCAACAATGGAGAGCTGTACATGTTGGCGAGAAGTTATCCGGACTATCTCACAAAAGGTCTCTGGAAATTAAATCCAGTCACCTTCTCCTGGAAGAGGATCCAGCCCAAGGGGAAAGTCCCGTATACAAGTTTTAGAATGTGCTGTTGTGTTGTGGGAGACCGTATCGTCTTCTTTGGAGGAGACGTTAGATTTCAATGTGCCGAGAAGCTGCACATCTTAGACATAAAAACTAGTCTGAAGACGTTATGCAAGCTTTCAGTTATTCAGTACGGTCTGGAGCAGTCTGAACTTCCACACAACATCAGATGGGAACTGGCAGCCATGACAACCAAAGAGGAGGAGGGAGAAGATTGATTATTTTCTAAAACAATGTTGTTCCAAGCACCGCCCCTTAAACAACTACTGTGGAATCAGCCTGTCCTGAACCATCACCGCATGATACTGATGTATTTTCTGTTCACAACTCAACAGCTCCAAAACAGAAGCCATTCTAGTCGGCACCCCACGCCAGGTTCAATCACGCCCCATAACAAGCATCTCTGGCTTTCCCCTTTCAGCTGTCGTCACCAACCTGGGTGTAAGAATGGACCCCACCTCAACTATGAGGCCCACATCAAACACCTTTTCAAAACCTCCTTCTCCCACCTCAGGAATAAAGCAAAACCCCGCCCCACCCTCATTCTGCCTGATGCTGAAAAGCGAGGCCACGCCTTTGTCTGCTCCAGGCTGGACTACTGTAATGCACTTCTCATCAGGATCCCTAGCAAGAGCCTTCAAAAGCTCCAATACATCCAGAACAGCGCTGCTAGGATCCTGATGAGAATGAGTAAATACGAGCACATCAGACCCATCCTCCACTCACGGCACTGGCTTCCCATCTCCTCCCGGACAGAATACTTTTAACCCACCAATTCATCCAAGGTAATGGTAATTTATTTCTGTCAGTCAAAGAGTTAAGGAACTGTGTGAGCCACAAACCGCCGCTCTGGAAACACTAACCGCTTTCTAATCACCCCCACCAAGCTCCGCACCATGAGCGACCGAGCCTTCTGCTCAGCTGCCCGTCGATGGTGGAACTCATTCCCGGACCGACTAAGAGCTCCACAGTCTGTTGAAGCTTTCAAGAGAGAACTAAAGACTTTCCTTTTTAATAAAGCATTCAGTTATTAGCTATTCTGGTTTTACTCCCTAGGTATTTTTCCCAAATGGACCCTTATGGGTCTGTAACTCTGAGAGCGTACATATGGAACCAACTGGACCCAAAGGATCCATGTATCCATTTTAATCAAATGGGGGTCCATGGCCTGATGCATATCAAACTGGGGGTCCTTGATGTGAACATGTTTGATACCCACTGCTCTAGTCCAACTTCATTAAGACTATTTTCATCACTATAGGACTACTTACTACTTGTTAGAATGTGTGGACTGTGATAATATATTGGATTACCAGACAGACTAGGAGTCCACTCCTCTTCTTCTTCTTCATCTTCATCTGTCTCCTCCACCTCTTCCTCACTCGGCTGAGGAGAGGAGGTTTTTATCTGATTAGTCTGGAGTCTCCTCATAACTTCTGGAACTTTAGACTTCACACCTGATTGGGGGGGGGGCAGACAGACAGACAGACAGACAGACAGAGTGTTAACACAATGTTACTCCCTAATAACAGATAACTAAGAAGTCATTCACAAACGTAACAATAACACATACTGGAACACACATCACAACAGTTATCAATAACAAAATAAATACAATCAATAATAACCATTATACAAATATAGCTTTACTAGACAGTATGTTAGAGGTACCAGGCTATAGCATCTGATTTATTTTTGAGTGGTGCCGAAGGCAACCACTCCTATACGTGGCTTTGTCTGTGTGTCCGTATGTATGTATGTATGTATGTCCGTGTGTCCACCAAGCTAACATTGGTCAAGCATCACGTGACACGTGACAATATGTTGAAAGGCTTTGATTGGATAGCGAGACGCATGACGAAATAGAGGCCTATAAATAGGTTTGTCACTTCGAAACATTGTTTACATGTTTCGAAGTGACATCAGTGCAATCAGCCAATCTAACATTGGACATGTTAGCTTGGCTGATTGAACATGTTAGCCAAGCTAACATGTTCTAATCCTTAGATGTTCTAATCTAAGAATCAGAACATTTCTAGAAAACTATGGTTAAAGATAGGGTAAGTGCTGGAGACTTGTGCTCCGAGGAGCACATTTTCTAGTCTGTTTTCTATGTCTGTCCACAAGCATTGATATATAAATTATAATTACATACAATACATACAAAACATACATTAACCACTTAAGCCTTATTTTATACTGAGGCTATTATATATACCCGATCTACAAGCTCACAATGTGTCGCATTGCGATTTGCGACGCGTTGTGAGCTTGTAGATCTGATATTTTCAAACATTTGAGTACTTTCAAGTACATTTTGATACTTTTGCTCAAATTCCGGACTTTTACTTGTAACAGAGTACTTCTACATTGCAGAATTGATACTTTTACTTAAGTTAAACATTTGAGTACTTTTTCCATCACTTATGGAAGGAGATGAACTCCCTGCTCCCCAGACTTTTCTATCCTGTGGTCAAGTAGGACACCTACTGGTTGACGGTAGGTATTGCATCCACTGTTATTTACATGTGTTAAGAATAGCAAAAAGGAGCTAGAATGAAAACATAATATCTAATATCAGTAAGTATATATATATATATATATATATATATATATATATATATATATATATATATATATAAGTATATTATAGAACAAAATGTTACTTTAATGAAACGTTTACATTGACCGTGCAGCTGCTTTGAATGACTCCCATACTTTAACTCTAATATGTTGCAAGGACAACAACACTGACTAGAGAGCTATCATATTCTGTAGGCCTATAGGCTATTACTGGATCAATGACATCACTACATCAATTAACTACCATTTTAAAATGTCATCTGAGTCAGGGCACTGAGGGCAGACTAAAACACTGAGGACAGACTAAAACACTGAGGACAGACTAAAACACTGAGCCAGGGCACTGAGGGCAGACTAAGACACTGAGCCAGGGCACTGAGGGCAGACTAAGACACTGAGGACAGACTAAAACACTGAGGACAGACTAAAACACTGAGGACAGACTAAAACACTGAGGACAGACTAAAACACTGAGGGCAGACTAAGACACTGAGGACAGACTAAAACACTGAGGACAGACTAAAACACTGAGGACAGACTAAAACACTGAGGACAGACTAAAACACTGAGGACAGACTAAAACACTGAGCCAGGGCACTGAGGGCAGACTAAGACACTGAGGACAGACTAAAACACTGAGGACAGACTAAAACACTGAGTCAGGGCACTGAGGGCAGACTAAGACACTGAGGACAGACTAAAACACTGAGGACAGACTAAAACACTGAGGACAGACTAAAACACTGAGGACAGACTAAAACACTGAGGACAGACTAAAACACTGAGGACAGACTAAAACACTGAGGGCAGACTAAAACACTGAGGACAGACTAAAACACTGAGGACAGACTAAAACACTGAGGACAGACTAAAACACTGAGGACAGACTAAAACACTGAGGACAGACTAAAACACTGAGGACAGACTAAAACACTGAGCCAGGGCACTGAGGGCAGACTAAAACACTGAGGGCAGACTAAAACACTGAGGACAGACTAAAACACTGAGGACAGACTAAAACACTGAGGACAGACTAAAACACTGAGGACAGACTAAGACACTGAGGACAGACTAAAACACTGAGGACAGACTAAAACACTGAGGACAGACTAAAACACTGAGTCAGGGCACTGAGGGCAGACTAAGACACTGAGGACAGACTAAAACACTGAGTCAGGGCACTGAGGGCAGACTAAGACACTGAGGACAGACTAAAACACTGAGGACAGACTAAAACACTGAGCCAGGGCACTGAGGGCAGACTAAAACACTGAGGACAGACTAAAACACTGAGGACAGACTAAAACACTGAGGACAGACTAAAACACTGAGGACAGACTAAAACACTGAGGACAGACTAAAACACTGAGGACAGACTAAAACACTGAGGACAGACTAAAACACTGAGGACAGACTAAAACACTGAGGACAGACTAAAACACTGAGGACAGACTAAAACACTGAGGACAGACTAAAACACTGAGGACAGACTAAAACACTGAGGGCAGACTAAAACACTGAGGACAGACTAAAACACTGAGGACAGACTAAAACACTGAGGACAGACTAAAACACTGAGGACAGACTAAAACACTGAGGACAGACTAAAACACTGAGGACAGACTAAAACACTGAGGGCAGACTAAAACACTGAGGACAGACTAAAACACTGAGGACAGACTAAAACACTGAGGACAGACTAAAACACTGAGGACAGACTAAAACACTGAGGACAGACTAAAACACTGAGGACAGACTAAAACACTGAGGACAGACTAACACACTGAGGACAGACTAAAACACTGAGGACAGACTAAAACACTGAGGACAGACTAACACACTGAGGACAGACTAAAACACTGAGGACAGACTAAAACACTGAGGACAGACTAAAACACTGAGGACAGACTAAAACACTGAGGACAGACTAACACACTGAGGACAGACTAAAACACTGAGGACAGACTAAAACACTGAGGACAGACTAAAACACTGAGGACAGACTAAAACACTGAGGACAGACTAAAACACTGAGGACAGACTAAAACACTGAGGACAGACTAAAACACTGAGGACAGACTAACACACTGAGGACAGACTAAAACACTGAGGACAGACTAAAACACTGAGGACAGACTAACACACTGAGGACAGACTAAAACACTGAGGACAGACTAAAACACTGAGGACAGACTAAAACACTGAGGACAGACTAAAACACTGAGGACAGACTAAAACACTGAGGACAGACTAAAACACTGAGGACAGACTAAAACACTGAGGACAGACTAAAACACTGAGGACAGACTAAAACACTGAGGACAGACTAAAACACTGAGGGCAGACTAAAACACTGAGGGCAGACTAAAACACTGAGGACAGACTAAAACACTGAGGACAGACTAACACACTGAGGACAGACTAAAACACTGAGGACAGACTAAAACACTGAGGACAGACTAAAACACTGCCCTCAGACTAAAACAGACACCCTGGCCCACATAGTCCAGAACTCCCATGGTCATATCCACTGGTGGAAAAAGTACTCAATGTTTTAACTTAAGTAAAAGTATCAATACTGCAATGTAGAAATACTCCAATACAAGTAAAAGTCCAGAATTCAAAATGTAGTCGAGTAAAAGTACAAATGTATTGGTATCAAAATGTACTGACGGTACCAAAAGTAGAAAGTAGGCTACTCATTATGCAGAATTATCACAAGTTTTCAAATGTATAAAAAATATTTTGAAAATAGCAGATCTACAAGCTCACAAAGCGTTGCGATGCGACGCATTGTAGAGCTTGTAGATCGGCTATTTTCAAACGGTCGAAATGTATATAGGGCTGAATGTGGTTAATGTCATTTGAGTATGTTGTGTATGTTGTTGTAATAATCAAAATCTACAAAGTAACTAATAACTAAAGTTTTCAAATAATTGTAGTGGAGTAAAAGTACAATATTTTCCTCTGAGATGCAGTGGAGTAGAAGTTAAAGTATAAACAATTGGAAATACTCCAGTAAAGTAAAAGTAGGCTACCTCAAAATTGTACTTAAGTACAGTACTTGAGTAAATGTACTTAGTTACTTTACACCACTGGTCATACGAAGAAGAGCCAAGCACCAGAGGTCAGCGTGTTATATGAGTGATGTTTGTTAGACTGAAACTGTTTCCAAATAATGTAGTTGATCATGTGTGTCCCGTTCACAGTTGATTTGAGGTTGATGTATTTGTAGAATGTTTATGTGGGAGTGTGGGGACAGACACCTCACCACAAACAACCCTTACCCTGTTCCAGGGAATGTCAGCTTGCATTACATTATAGTTATGTACAGTATGACATTACATTATAGTTATGTACAGTATGACATTACATTATAGTTATGTACAGTATGACATTACATTATAGTTATGTACAGTATGACATTACATTATAGTTATGTACAGTATGACATTACATTATAGTTATGTACAGTATGACATTACATTATAGTTATGTACAGTATGACATTACATTATAGTTATGTACAGTATGACATTACATTATAGTTATGTACAGTATGACATTACATTATAGTTATGTACAGTATGACATTACATTATAGTTATGTACAGTATGACATTACATTATAGTTATGTACAGTATGACAGGGTTTATGCAATATAAGCACAATGTTGAGACTTTGGCTCTTGACATGTGTTGCATTTGGTATACATGTTCTCTCTCTAATAACATTGTAATGTAATAATTTAAAGGTTGTAGTGATAAAAAAAAAGTGTTAAATAGCTCTACTACTCCAATAGTTATCATTACTATAGAGTGTTTGTTCAGAACCAGAGGTTTACAGTCCTTTAGTCAAAAGAAAATAAATGATTTTAAGACAAAATTGGAAGTGATGAAACAACTGGATCTGGAACACTGTCAAAACTGAAGCTGATACATCTCCTGATTGGATGAAACTGGTATCCTGATCTGTTTATTAAAGAAAGGTATCCTGATCTGTTTACTAAAAAAAGGTATCCTGATCTGTTTATTAAAGAAAGGTATCCTGATCTGTTTATTAAAGAAAGGTATCCTGATCTGTTTATTAAAGAAAGGTATCCTGATCTGTTTATTAAAGAAAGGTATCCTGATCTGTTTATTAAAGAAAGGTATCCTGATCTGTTTACTAAAGAAAGGTATCCTGATCTGTTTATTAAAGAGCTGGAGAAACGGGGAGACTCCTGTTACTGAACAAACACTCTATAGCAGGGGTCTTCAACGTTTTCAGGCCAAGGACCCCATAGCTGAGAGAGATGAAGCAGGGACCCCCTCTATATTGTATAATAATTGTGTTTCAGATTTAACTTTATTATTTTTTTACTTGGTCTGCTCTTTTTTCCCTTTACACCGAACACCTCTTTGCCAAAAAATAGCAGATCTACAAGCTCACAACGCGCGAGGCGTTGTGAGCTTGTAGATCTGCTATTTTTTGGCTAAAGTTCTCCTCAGAAAAGGGATGCTAGAGTTCAAGTGGTTAAGGTAAAAAAAAAAGATCACATCACACAAAGATTTGGCGGACCCCTTATAGTAGCTCTGAGGACCCCCTAGGGGCCCCGGACCCCCTGTTGAAGACCCCTGCTCTATAGCAATGATTTCTATCCGACTACATAGAGCTTTAACCTTTTATCCTTGATCTTGTTTTTCTTTTTTTTACAAACAATACATATCACCTACATTACACCACATCTATATTAAAGCAGGTTCAGAACAACACTACAGTATCCTGCTGGGTGAACCTAACAAACTGATTCATTATTGCCTGCATACTACCCTTTAACTTGGAAGAAGGTTGATCATCTGAAAGTATCATCTACTTTGAGAATCTCTCACTACTCACACTGCTGTGGATGAAGGATGAATTTGGAAGTTGGAGTTGTTCATGAATGATTTATTCAACACAATTAATTTGCTTAAAAAGGGGGGGAAAAGGACATTTTTGGTTAAGATTATGCCAAGTTGGTACAGCAGGCCTAAATCAACAAGCCTCAGTCATGAAAGAACGGAACTCTTGGCTCAGCAACACAGAGTTGATTTGGATCAGGGTACAGTTTAAAGAATGCATGGAGGATTAAGTGGAGTTGGTACATAAGTGTGATTTATGAACCATTCCGCGTCGACAGACAGCATCTGGCTTCCCTCCTTTTACCCCAAACAAATTAGCAGTTATTCATCTGTTATGTGTTCTTCTAGATCTCTGGAGAATATGCTTTGGTTTCTCTGACACGTACGTTTAGGTCAGAAAACAAAACTATATGTTTATCAGTGATAAATAATACTGTCTAGTCATGTAGCTGTATATCATATTTCAACCATTCAGAAGGCCACGTCGCATGAGATGCAGCATGTGAACTTTAAACAAACAGGCCTAAGATCTTATATCATCATCATGACCAAAGAACGGGAAGATTTTATGTTTTGACACAATTTGCTTTTTAATTTAATTCAATTTAACCAAGTCTTCCTGCCTCACTCCCTGCACACACATGTTACATCAGTGTAACAGGCTGATTAAAGATGCCTGTGGTGTAGAGGGACATCAGTGTAACAGGCTGATTAAAGATGCCTGTGGTGTAGAGGGACATCAGTGTAACAGGCTGATTAAAGATGCCTGTGGTGTAGAGGGACATCAGTGTAACAGGCTGATTAAAGATGCCTGTGGTGTAGAGGGACATCAGTGTAACAGGCTGATTAAAGATGACATAGCCTGTGGTGTAGAGGGACATCAGTGTAACAGGCTGATTAAAGATGCCTGTGGTGTAGAGGGACATCAGTGTAACAGGCTGATTAAAGATGCCATAGCCTGTGGTGTCTGTGAAATGTATTTGAGTAAAAGTACAAAAGTATTGGGATCAAAATGTACTTAAAATACCAAAAGTAAAAGTACTAAAATGTTTGAAAATAGCCTCGGTATAAAATAGGACTAAAGCGGTAAATGTATGTTTTATATTATCAGATCATGTAAACATGGCCTCACTTGACACAGCGTAATGAAAGCCAGGACACACCTGTTTGCTCTTCTCTGTGGTGTAGAGGGACATCAGTGTAACAGGCTGATTAAAGCCAGGACACACCTGTTTGCTCTTCTCTGAGGTCTCTCTGTGGTGTAGAGGGACATCAGTGTAACAGGCTGATTAAAGCCAGGACACACCTGTTTGCTCTTCTCTGAGGCTCCAGCATGAGGCCTGATTCAGGGCCAAAACTCACGCACTGAGGGAGGCTGCTTGATGCAATGCCATGCCCAAGGGCAAGAAGATGAAAACACTATGGATACCATCATACCGCTATGTAGAAATGGCAGAGCTCGCATGGAAGACCAGAGATATTACAGATTGCAGCTTTAAAGCCATATGCAATAAAGAGCTTAATAAACACATCTGTGGCGATTATACACAGTGGTCAACACATGGACCATCAAAGTTATATACACTCTCATGCATTGGTAATCATGTCTTTATGTTGTCTGGCCTTCATACACAACAACTAGACTCCAGGTATCTTAAGTCACTTTAAATAGCTGACGTATAATGACGATTAACCCCAATATGCTGGATAGTGTTCAGTTTGCTCCATTCATTTTCATTTGCATCACTTGAAACACTTTTTCCAAAAAGCAATGCAAAATTATTTGGCATTGGTAGTGGAAAAACCGGCCAACAAAAAAGAAAAACAAAAAGAAAAGGAGAGAATAGCTGCACGAGCGCCGTCTTTAAATAGCCTGCCATGTGTATCTTTATGGGTAGATGTTCCATTACAGCAGAGAAATCCATCAGAGAATGTAAAGTGATATGGAGTGATCAGTTGTTTCCACTGCTATAGCAGGGAGGGGGAGCTTGTAGTATTGTAGTCCCACAGACGCTGCGTTGCCTTAATGTATAGAATGCTGTTCCATCATACCATGGTGTCATGCTGAAAATAGCAGATCTACCAGCTCACAACGTGTCGCTATGCGTTGCGTTGTATACAGTAGATCAGCTATTTTTAGCATGTGACACTGACACTGTTCACACTAGTGTTTCTCAACGGGGAAACACTGGTCCACGCCATCATTTTAAAATGGTTTCTAAAAGGGCAGTGCACAACAAGCTATACTGTAAGTACGTTATAACCATAACTATGTAGAAGTGGTGTCATGCACTATGGTATCGTCACACTGAGAGCCATCAGGGTTCCTTTGTTTCAGCATTACAAATATACAGTAGTATAGAGCGAGACAAAAATCCTGAAGGGGGCGTCAACAAGTGTGTTTTGGTAGCAGCGGACATATTTGAGGGGTATAAACCAGGTTGACTTAACATTGCCCCAAACAAACATGTCTGCGCTACTATGCCGCCCCCCCCCCCCCCCCCCCCCCCGTGGTGACGACGCGTGGCACGCTCTATAGGATTGGGTTCCCTTATCAACAACACTGCTTTGAAACTATATTCATCCAGTCCTATGCAGAGTAGACTGCAAATGGAAAACTTCCCTATCCAGAACAAAATGCTAATTCTACATGGTGATGGATTATGTCTGCTCTATGGATTACCACAGCGTCAGTGTTTTCTCCATGCTGTGAGGCAGCAGCATGACACGCTGTATGGTGACTGTGAGGCAGCAGCATGGCACGCTGTATGGTGACTGTGAGGCAGCAGCATGACACGCTGTATGGTGACTGTGAGGCAGCAGCATGACACGCTGTATGGTGACTGTGAGGCAGCAGCATGGCACGCTGTATGGTGACTGTGAGGCAGCAGCATGACACGCTGTATGGTGACTGTGAGGCAGCAGCATGGCACGCTGTATGGTGACTGTGAGGCAGCAGCATGGCACGCTGTATGGTGACTGTGAGGTAGCAGCATGACACGCTGTATGGTGACTGTGAGGTAGCAGCATGACACGCTGTATGGTGACTGTGAGGCAGCAGCATGGCACGCTGTATGGTGACTTGGTAAATTTGTCACAAGGCGGTGACTGTTGTCTCAGGTGCGGGTGGCTGTAATGTGATGTCTGGACTGTGTACACGCCTTGAAGTGCCAAAAGGCTCTGACACCTTCCCTCTCCACGACACGTGCCTCTCTGCTGGCCTTACAGCTGGAACGTATAAATCTGTCACACATCCTACCTGTGAAGTCGCCCGAGCGGCCAAGGCTCCCAAAACAGTCCAGAGATGTACGTTTCTCCCCAAACCTCCAAAACTCAAACCTCCTCCACCAAACTCCAGTGCCGTTTTTTTTTTAAAGTGCAAATAGATATTTCAGGTAGCAAAAATAATAATGGCCAAAATATCTATTGATAGAGACATGAGGAGAAGAAATAAACACTTAAGCAAACACTACTGAACAAAACCCAAACGGTAAAGAGCTCTTGCAGGCTAAACCTTAATGCAGCTCTCCCTCAGGTATATTACTGTGTTCCTGCTCACATCTCATTACACCTGGATATGCAGCCTCCTTTAAATAGGGAGTGGATCCCCTTGAAATTTAACACCTTTTTAATACCTAAAAGAAAAAGAAAATAGAAAAGAAAAAGACCATTACTGCATCAACGTAATAAAAAAAAAATACGATAAAAACTGGTCAAACATTTGGTCAAATTGTCAAATGATATAGAAAGAAGCAAAAGAAAATAACAGATCTACAAGCTCGAGCTTGTAGATCTGTTATTTTCTGCTATTTTCACGACATTTATCTGTGGAATAAACTAAATGTCAAACTAAATGTAATGGACCAACTCCTACATTCCAAGTGCTTATCAGGGTGGGGGTCTGCAGTTCAAGAGGGGGGGGTGACTTACGTGCCTTCAATATCACAGCTAGACTGATATCTGCAGCCAATACATCCTCTAGACTGATATCTACAGCCAATACATCCTCTCCAAACAGAAAACTATTTATGGTGGTTTTGCACGCTTACATAATAGCACAAAGATTAAAGGAGAAAATGCTTGAAATCAAGGGGGAAATAAGGGATATCGCTCTGCCAGAAGATATGATGGCCCATCGCCATATTCATATTCCTACAAATGTAACCAAATCCATTTGGTTACATTTGTACACTCAATAGAGTTAAATGAACACTCAGGATACTTTACTGTGTGTAATCTGCTCAGTCTGGCTTTGTTTTGTGCAAGGTTAATGCCAGGTCAAGAATGTTTTAATGAGATCTGTGTGTTCCTGAATGTGTTCCTGAACACATGAATGCATGTGTTCCTGGTTTCACACCCATGTCATCAAGGCTTACAGTAAGTGTCAATCATAATGGATTCAAAGTCGACCCGGAACTCATTTAAATGAACAAAACCTTATTTTAACTCATCTGTAATCTGTATGTTAATATAAAAGAACTAGCACGTCTCTCCCTACTCTTCCATTGAGACATTTTAGACCCTTGTGTCAGGTAGGACAGCTACTGTTTGGCAAGTAGTACTGCCTGAATGTCATAACCAGTGGTGTAAAAAGTACTACATCTTTTTACTTAAGTAAAAGTATCAATACCACAATGTAGAAATACTCCATTACAAGTAAAAGTCCGGAATTCTAGATAGACACACAGACAGACAGACAGGCAGGCAGGCAGGCAGGCAGACAGACAGGCAGACAGACAGACAGGAAGGTATTACAATAGACAAAAAGGAGGTCTGAAGTCTGGTTTGGATTGTGGGTGACTTGTTCAACCTGCTTTGAGATCTTTTCCAAATACATGCACTGAGAGGAAAGTGCCATGTCTCATCCTATTTGAAAATGTTCCCTCACTTTATTCCTTAATTTTGCTATTACTGCAACTACTTTACCACTTCCTACCGCCAGACATGTGTAGCACAACTACATCAAAGAGCTGAGGCCATGCAAAGCAACTTGTAGTCCGTTTATTGCAGGACGTTAAGCCCCGCCTCTTGGCAGCCATCTTCACTGGGAGCAGTGAGCATGCACCCCTCAGGTTGGCACCCAGACAAGACTATGGATATTTTCCCAATGACTCGCCAGACTCACGCCTCCAAATAAATGACTTGTTTTATTTCAAATGACAGAGCCACTTCTTTCCTAACATGCTTCTCCTCTGCCAGGCCCTCACGCACTTTGTTCGGGGTAACAACAGAGGTTTGCTCATTAAAGGATCCAATGGGAACACTAAATGCTGATTTCACTGGGATTCCGGGAAGTACAAGAAAATACATGCCATTCTTCCCAAGGGCCAAAATGATCCTCCCTGTTTGATAGGGAAGCTTTCTGTTGTTAATGGAAGGGCGGCGGATGGATGGGTGGGGTTGGAGCTTAGGGCGAGATGTTGAGATTGTCGGCGCTAACTCGTGCCGCAACGCAAGCCTGATGAGGTCTGAAGCCTCTCTAATGATCCAGCTGTGTCACCAGAGAGATTTCACCATATTAACCATAGAGGGTCTATAGTGTTACATTACAGAGGTTTCACCATATTAACAATAGAGGGTCTATAGTGTTACATTGACAGAGATTTCACCATATTAACAATAGAGGGTCTATACTATAGACCCCTAACACTATAGACTCTATAGTGTTACATTGACAGAGAGTTCACCAGCTGAGCACTTCAAACCTCAAAGCAAAGGATTGACACGAGACGTTTGGATGCTCTCTAGCTTCCTTGAAAGGCCCGCATTCTGAGTTCATACCTCTTCTGTGTAGAATGCACTATTATTACACTATTATATGTAGGAAAATAGTTTTTGAAGCAGTCTTTCTTTTTGTGTTGGACTATGGAGATGTATTTATGGAAATGCTGCTTCCTTTCTGTCCCCAAGCCCTTTACAGTTTATCATTCTGCTCTGCGATTTGTGTCTGGTGAACATTATAAGACTCATCACTGTATTGTGTATGATAGAGTGATTTATATCTGGTGAACATTATAAGACTCATCACTGTATTCTGTATGATAGAGTGATTTATATCTGGTGAACAGTATAAGACTCATCACTGTATTGTGTATATGTGTACACAGTGTATATGTACTGATAGAGTGGATTGGCCTTCCTTGGCCGACAGGCGAAACAAACACTGGTCTCTGTTTATTTGGCCATTGATGGGACTTAACCATGTATATTAAATCTCTGCTGGATTAGAATCCTGTAACACATAGGACACGCTCCAGTGACTGGCTCACGCTAAAGGTCCCCAAAGTAAAGACTGAACTGGGGAAAACAGTGTTTAGTTTTAGTGCCCCAACCACCTGGAATGACCTCCAGCTTAAATGTAAGATCTGTTCTCCCATAACATATGGTCAATGTAAATCCTTGATTGCAGACCTGTACCCACATGTGTCTGCAACTGCTTTTAAATGTGTGTTGTATCACACGATAGGATAAAGGTTGTTTTATCGTCTTGTTTTGATATGAATATTGATGTGAAAATGAAAATGAATTTGTACTGTGATGTGACGTATCTGGACGACACTGCAAATGAGGGCGAGATGAAGTGAGAGGAAAGAGCAGAAGAACACAGGGTGGTATGGGTGTCAGGGTGGTATGGGTGTCAGGGTGGTATGGGTGCAGGCTGGAAGGGTGCTGTGGAGACAGGCAGGTATTTCACACCACCGTGACTGGAGAGGAACCTCACACAGAGCAGCGGTTCTGCTTTTAAACCTGTGTTTATATAAGTGGCTTCCCTCTCCGTCCTGGGCTCTCTGGCTCTCCTTTCTGTTTAAACTGACAATGTAGTGCCAAGCACCACATCCGTTCCTCCAAGCTGGATACACACCGTCCTGCAGCACAGGATCTGAACTTATCTCACTGCAGCTCAGCCCTGATTCATGACCCACCAGCCCCGGTGTCAATCCAGGTCTCTGATCACCACATCACCGTGTTTCTACATGCGTCCCTATATGTAAACAAGCTTCACATGATGAAAAGTAACCGGGTCACTGAATGAATGAAAGAATGTTTATTTTCGTGTCTTGTCATAAGACTCATCCCTTACGGGATTATAAGACACCAAAAACATAAATAATATCACATTCACTTCCTGGAAACAGAAACTGCATAAGTAAAAAAGAAAATATTTGGTTAATACCCAAAACCCCCAAAATATATATACATCACATATGTTTTCCTCGTCCGTTTGTCCCATGCCTTTTCTAAATATTCTGCTAGTGTGAATGTTCAAAAATCCTCTGCGTCAAAGTCTCTCTTAACCAAATCAAATCTAGGTTTTTACACCTATGCAATAATGTTTGACGTAGCTCATGATATAATGAATGAGCTTTCAACTAAATATGCATCTTTGAACAATTTCCAGCTAATTTAGGGTTTGATAAAGACCCAGCTCAGCAGAAAACGTGGGTATACTGTGTCATGTGTTGGTATCCTCTGGCACGGCCCTAAGGAAAACCCTGGAATGTGCTGTGTGTCGTGCCGTGTGTCGAGTGCCAGACCTATATACCCAGCCTGGGGTATGCCACGTGGACCGCTCTGAGGGCCTCGACCCAAATGTCTTTACCACCAAGCCACAAGCACGGGTTTGACATCCCCAGAATTCCTAATAGCAAGTCTTTCCTGGCCTTCTCAAAACGTTAACTCCTCCACTGCTGCCTGCCCTGCATCAAGAGGACACATCCAGAGAGGTTTCAGCCTCTTGGGGTTTGCTTCTCCCTGTCATTTAAACATTGATGACAGGCCTCAAAGTGGGCCTCTATATTTCATCCTTATCATGGAGACCCATGTGAAGGTATGAGTGTGGAATGGGACACAACTGCAGGACGAGTAGACAGGCTAGGTTCAAGTCTAAAGGAGCAAACAGGGCTGACAAAACATAACTCAAACTACTAATACAGAAGGCAATTAAATCATGCCAGATACCACCATAGATTACTTAATATGCTTCTAAATCACACTTCCACTCAAAAATATTGATCATTTCTTCCAAATAGGGCTTAAAAGATTCAGAATCCTGTACTAGAAGCATAGTGAGAAACACAATACATAACCTTTTCAAAAGATTTATTTATTTTAGCAAATAAATTATGTATTGACAAAACTATGATACAAATATCCTCTATATCATTACTAAATATACACTCAATGTCGCTAACTTGAACATCAGTGCTGAAACATCAGGACAAAATCTGAAGAGAATACTGACTCCTACAAGCTACTCACAGATGGAGTTTACATTCTTTTTTTTTTACTGTGACAGGACGTTTGCCTGCATCCTTCAATTTCAGAACACCACAACTCCAAAAAGGTCAGTGTCTTGTTCAGTCCTTTAAGGTACTGGATTCTGAACACTAAATATACACACAATAGGAGTCCTAGTGCCATGGAGATGTACTCACTCTCATCTGTGATCCCCTGGCCATTCAATGTGAGCACCATGTGGTCATACTGCATTAAGAAGTGCTGGTCTGAGCTTGGCCCTGGGGAAGAGGGAATAGCATTAACCATCTTGTCTCACATTTATTTGAAAGGCAAATTCAACTACTTTCATACTGCTACTCAAATTAGTGATGCACAATATTAACATTTTGGCTGATATCTGATTAACGATCAATTGCATACTCAATCGACTGATAAAAATACTGATATTGCGATACAAGTGTCCAATAAGGTTTACCTTACACCTCTTACAGTAACTGTAATACTGGGTACAGATCAATAAGGAGGCAATTAACACATTACTGTACTAACTAGGATGAATGTTAGCCTATAACCATATAATCAGCATGCTAATTTATATTAAAATAAAATAATAAAATTACCAAGCATCACAATGTATGAAATCCACTAATATAGCTTATTCTTATGAGAAACCAATGAAAGTAGAACTAAACCTAATATGTGAGCATTTGTAGGTAAGTGGGCTATGCAGGGGTTTCCTTACTTCAAATCTAGCCATGGTACCTCTTTAAACATTGATAAAATAAACACTGGCCTAAATAATCTTCAATGTGATGCATTGACACTTTCATACCAATACATACTCAGTTATACATAAATAATGTAATAAATAGATAAATAGGGCGACTATAAAATAGGGTTTTGGTGGTCAATCTAATGCTATTTTAACTCATTTTGCTTGGGGCCCACTGACAGCCCTTTAAGCCCCCAGACCTTACTTTGAGAACCACCATAGTATTAGTACTAAATAGCTAAATAGATCTACAAGCTCATGTGTCACTATATATGTGACCGTTGTGAGCTTGTTGTAAATAGGATATTTTCCCTATTTTCATTTATAATGACATGTCCAAAATAGGGACACCAGGTTGACAGTTGTTAAACTCTGTTGACAGCCACAACATATGGTTCTAATAATATTATCATGGGTAACCTCACGTCACCAGTCTTTGGGCAACTGTCAACCTGTACCTATCAATATAGGTCTAGTTAAAGTCTGTGTTTTGACATATTGTTAACATACTTAATATCCATAACAGCCATTATGACCGTCTTCAAAGCCACCAGAATACATGACAAAAACACGGTACAAAATCGCAAATTACCAAAATAGAGTAACGTCAAAAGACACATTCTTTGCCATTAAACACTCACCAGAAACATTCCCTCTTCTTTAAGCTGCTTTCTTCTCTTCTTGATGAATCAATGATGACGCACTTATATTGTTTTATTCTCAGGAGGATTGTTTGTATCGTTCCGCTCAAAGCTCGCGCTGTGACGCAGTGTCCTTTCTGCTCTCAGCGTCAACTGACTTGTCAAAAAGGACAGATCTACAAGCTCGCAGCAAGTTACGATGCGACGTGTTGTTAGCTTGTAGATCTGTTGTTTTGTAACATGACACCCTGCATGGTGAACTTGGAGCCAAGTCAGCCAACCAATAGGAAAGAAACAGAAGAGTTTACGTCACTTGGCAGCCATTTGTAGTTTTCTTCAGTTTCCTAGAGATACAACTAATAGCTTATTAATAGCCTACAGGCTACAGTGTAGCCTGTAGGCTATTAATAAGCTACTTATTGATGATGAACTAAAATGTATTTGACTGACATGTGTGCATGCCTGTTTTGTTTGAATTAGACATTTGGGCAGGCCCCATATATTTATTAGATGTATTCGATATAGTGTGATTATGAGAATTCTACCTAACTACCCCTACAAAAATAGCTAGAGCACCCACATTTTATATATATATCCTCCTGAGGTGCTGTATAGGACTTCAGTAATTGTGGTAACTGCATTTGCAAACCTCTTGGATGACATACAGTACACATCATCAACACAACTCTATGGTGTACAATTTCTTTATTTATGAAACAGAACTATCTCTTTCAGAACAACTTACAATAATGATTTGTAAGAAATGTATATCTAACAACACATGTATACAAAAAAACAACAACAAAAAAACAATTTACATTTTGTGCATTGCAAACTCTCAACAAAACAAATAAGCTGAAAATAAAACATGGAAGAATGTGGATGCTATACAAGACGAACAACAACGTTATACACTGACGATTCCTTATGCCTCACTATACAGTCGAACCCATCAACAGTAGGATATTTAGGTTTTAGAGAGCCGTTCATCTGGATTCATTATAGTATAGCATTATAGTAAAGACATGGCTTCCAATGTCAATTAGCAATAATTCTGACTTTTATCAAATGTTTTCATTGCATCCAATCTTACATGTTGTACTGTACAGCTCCCTCACACACACACAAGTGGGTTTTAAAGCTGCAATCCGGAATTTATTTGAACGAATAAACCATCATTTTAAAGTATGTTAACACAATATAACTAGTGTATCTGCAGTGGCTGGAGGTGGAGGTCTCCCTATACTCTTCCATTGAGACATTTAGACCTGACACCTACTGGTTGACAAGTAGTACTGCCTGAAGCTCATAAGTGCAATATATATCCTCTGACTCCAGGGATTCCGCCTTGTAAGCAGTGTTGATTTCGTCGACTAAAACTATGATGAAAAATGTTGGTCGACTACCTTTGTTCACTGACGAAAACTAAATAAAAACTAAATAAAAACTAAGCTACGATGACTAAAACTAGACTAAATATACTGATAATTTCGTCAACAAATAAAAACTACACTAAAAAGTAATTTTATGTTTGGTTGCGCTCGGGTGTTGCGCTTTGAAAATAGCAGATCTACAAGCTTGTAGATCGTCTATTTTCAGCATGCAACCAAGTGTAAAATCAACCATTACGACTCCATCAAGGCGCCGCCAAAATACATTTTAGTCGATTAAATCAACTATAGATTTAGTCGACTATAATCTTATGACATTTAGTCGACTAAAACTAGACAAAAACTAAAACATTTCAGATGACTAAAACTGAATGGAATTGTATTCAAAAGACTAATGACTAAAACTAAATCAAAATCAACACTGCTTGTAAGAGCGCTAGAAGGGAGAACCGGGTTTGAATCCCAGGGAGGCCGTGAAACTTACAGATTGCAGCTTTAAATCTCATCCTACCATTAGTCAGCATACACACACACTGCTACAGACGATCACAACATCAGTTATCCTGGGGATCCAGTGTCACCAAAGACATGTAGCCTTTTGTCCTTACTGTACCTCTCTGTACCTTACTGTACCTCTCTGTATTTACACACAATATTATATCTGGATTTACATCTTCTTTTTGTAAATATGACATTTTCCAAAAGTGGTTTTGTTGTTTGCTGATCAAATCCTACATGGGTACAGTCTGTATACTGTATGTACAGTCTGTATGTACTGTATGTACGTACATACAGTACATACAGTATACAGACTGTATACTGTATGTACGTACAGTATGTATGTACGTACAGTACAGATATACTGTACAAGTGTGATGCAATGTGTTGTGAACGTGTACATCTGCTTATCTTTGATCATTTTTGTGTATAACTGCAAGCCCAGAATAGGGTCGCCATGTTGGAAGTGGTTGAGGTTACAGATGGACATTGAAGAGAATAAACACAGTGGCTCTTTCATGCATTTTCAACTACCATAACTCAGGAACCATAACTAAGGAACCATAACTCAGGAACCATGTTAATCTCAGCATTTGCATGGAAAGCAGCCTGTGTTAAATCTTTCCAGAACGTTATACTATATATAGCACTATAAGTATAATATGGTATAATCTGAAGGAGGAGGCCACATGTCTAACAGTTTGTCTAACATTCTAACAGTCGTCAAACTAAACAAATCAAGTGCATGACACCACTGAATATCAAGCAAATCGTCTAATACTATATTTCATCTCCACATTTGTAATATTCAATTCCAAATTTTGTCAGTGTAAACAAATAAATAATTATTTACAATCTCTAGCAAAAAAAAAAGCAAACCGTAAAAAAAAAGTAGAGCATAAATAATTTACAAAAGAAATTATAATACAGACTTAGTATAAACATCTTTGGTAGTACAATCTAAACCATTCACTCAAGATCTGAACACAAAAAAAAACATTTAGGATGATTAAAATGGATAGAAATGGACCATAATGCTTTGGTTGCAGGTAAATTCAGATACGGTAGGTTTAGTTGCAGAACAACACACTAATATCCTGATCTTGGCACTGAACAATAAGCTGCTATTCCTGAATAAAAGCAATTGTTTCAAAGTAAAAAGAATAAGATGAAAAATTCAGTCAACTACAGAAGACAATAAGTGAGAGGAAAAATATCACAGAGTGTAAGTGGTTGTACGATGGCTTTCCTTTAAAATGTCGACAGCGTTACATTAGGTATGAGTAGATATTTGGTCAACGGCTCTTGTATTTGTTCACTCTCTCCTCTCCGTCTTAACTTCACAGGGAAATGTATTCCATGCACCGCAGGGCACTCGGGTTCCAAAACAGAATAAATGGCCGTGGTTTCCTCTTCAATGGATGGATCAAGGCACAACGTGGAAAGTTCCATTTTCGTTGAGCTGGCGTTAGCAACGGTATTTCAGTTTGAGGGTCAAGTGTCTTTTAGCGTTCCATCACGTCTTCATATGATCCACTGTGATTCAGTTATCTGGGGATGGGTTAGGAAAAAGGCTTAGCGTTACTGACACGTTCACAACTCAAGCAGTGTCCCTCATGTAGGGCTTCATAATAGCTTCATAAAAATGTGACAAAGTGCAGCAACAAACCGTGCGTGTAGGGTGAATTATATTTCACCCTGTGCGTGCCGCACACCGAAAATAGCCGATCTATAATGTCACAATGCGCCACAGCGTGACACGTTGTGAGCTTGTAGACCGGCTACTATATCAAGCCTTTGTGTGCATCAAAAAAGCGTGTTTTTGCTTATATCTGCAGCGGTGAAAAAGCAGCAATCTCATTTTCCACTGTTTATTTAGCATTCGAAACATGACACGAAGTCCTTGGAACCGCACAGGACTTCCCACAATGCATCTGGGGCATTGTAAACTGGGCAAGGTGACAAGCAGAAACATAGCGTGGAGCTATTTTATTTTATTATATTTCTTTTTTTTCTTTTTTTCTTTGCGTCAGCCGACACACAACAGACAGTCCGTCTCACCGTTACCTTATGAACACTGTTGGAAACTCCGGTTTATCTGAGTATTGAAAAAGATGTTTAATGAAAAGAGGTTTTAAGAGCTATCTTCTGGCCTTTTAACCACAAAGGAAGAGTGCTTGTCATTGTCACATTGGCATGTATGTCCAAACATCACTCACACACACACACACACCCAAACACCAGTCACACACACACCCAAACACCAGTCACACACAGGCACACAGACAAAGAGAGACACGCACACGGGTCTACACACAAATTCACATCACACAGTTCAAACGAAAATAGTTCAAATGCAGTTCAAACTAAAATAGGGAGTCCAGGGTAAAAGTGGTTCAACATATTGTTCATGACCATACACAGTATACAGTATGCCAACACCTGCCTCTGTATTTTCCACTCTCCACTTAACTGTGCCATAAAGAGACAGTCTGTAGACATTAACCAAAGTCACTCACCTCGACACTCGTACTTGAGGTCGGAGAAGAAGACCAGCTCTTGTGAGAAGACAAACAGGCCTAGCCTTCCCCCTGCAAACGTCTTGTCATAAACTGGTCCTGAGTCAGCCATGATCTGTTTGCCTTCATAGACCACAACCCTGCAAAAACACACAAAGGACAAAACACACTCATTTCATTTCAACACAGAGTAACAGTATGATGAAGATCGGTGATGGGCAACTGGTATAGGGCTGCGTAGATATAGAAACAGATGGCTAGCGCATAAACAGTGCCTAAACCACACTTTCAGCACCGATATCAGAAGATTTTTTTTTTTATGAGTTGTTTTAATTTCTTTGAATCTGCTCATGAAAACATTTCTCATAGGAACCCCCCCCCCCCATCATTCAAGTTGGTTCTGCTTGCTTCTCCTTCCATACCTGATGAAGCCAGTCTTTGGTCTGTGGATGAGATGCCACCTGTAAGCAGTGTAATCCTTCCAGCCGATGTTTTTAGGGTCATGCCACAGAGTACGCACCTATGAATGAAAGCAATAAAACAGTTAAAGCACTTCAACCCTAGCATCCCTCTTCTGGGGGGTATTCCAAGTATTCAATGAATACTTGGAATATTAATTATGAAATAGATTTATTTCAAAAAATGGCAAAGAAACACTCAACCACACATGCATTAAAATAGGAAATGAATACGGGTACATTTTGACTCATATTCTGCATCAGAGGTGGCTTGCCTTAACTTGTGCATCAAAGCGTTAAACCAGTTCTCAAACCTTTTCATTCCAAGGACCACAAAATGATATGTATTTAGCTGCGATATAGCCAAAGTATAAAATATGGTTAATTGTGACGTTATATAAAGTCATTTTGCTGGGGACCCCCTGGTACCCCCCCCCTAAGGACCCCACTGTGAGAACCAATGCGTTAAACAGACCATTCATGGCTTATTATAGAGTCACCTGTCCAGCTGTGTTTCCGGTGTGCCACAGGGCGTTCCTCAGGTTCTCTCCCGTTCCGGTGGTGGAGTTGACCACTTTGAGCGAGACGCCGGAGATGCCAAAGGCCTTGGACGGCTTGTCCTCCCAGTAGGTCTGTGTGATCTGTTTCCACATCACCACGTAGAAGCGTCCGCTCGACTGGTAGCCGAACACGAAGCCCGCGTAGTCGTCGTCTCTGTCCGTGTTGACGTACATGGTGCCGGCGAAGTCCACGGCATTGAACTCATCAAAGCCTGGCGGGCGGGGGGGCGGGGGGGGGGGGGGGGGGGGTTCGGGGGGGGGGGTGGGTGAATATCTGAATGAATGCTTGAATAGACCAACACATTCTCACTGCAAGTTTGTATACTGTATACTCTACTGTACATCAACTATACTGTATACTGTATACTGTACTGTACATATATACACTGTATACTGTACTGTATATCGTTGCTGTCGGGTTGAAACCTCTTAGCTCACTTTATGTGTTTTATGGTAAATTAAAGGGATACAGCCTATTAAAGAACCATTTAAGAAGCATTATTTCTCTGTGTGAAGGCAGAAATGATGACATGATCAGACTCACTGGCCAATGTAAACATATTGATGTCTTGGTAGAGACATTGTGTTGAATGGACAGGAACGTGGCTCAATATCCTTTCTTCCCCCCGGAGAGCGTGCGTTAAAGTGTGCTTACCTACTGCAATGCCAGGGTCCGAGTTGGCCGTCTGCACCAGCTCTTTGCCCTGGTGCCGGACCACCCAGTTGGGATCGATCTGAGTCGTTCCCTTGGGGTCCAAGTGGACCATCTGGAACTTCCTGAAGTCGGTGATGCTGATGGCGTTGTTCTCTGGGCACACGTCCAAGATGTCAGGGATGTTGTCGTTGTCAAAGTCGTCCTTGCAGGCGTCACCTCGGCCGTCACCTGTTTATCACAGTGTCACAAATCTCTAATCTAACTCTGAGAGTGTACACATTGTTTTGATTTGTACACACTCAGAGTTACATTAACACTCAGAGTTACATTAACACTCAGAGTTACATTAACACTCAGAGTTACACTCAGAGTTACAGTAACACTCAGAGTTACATTAACACTCAGAGTTACATTAACACTCAGAGTTACATTAACACTCAGAGTTACACTCAGAGTTACAGTAACACTCAGAGTTACATTAACACTCAGGAGTTACATTAACACTCAGAGTTACATTAACACTCAGAGTTACATTAACACTCAGAGTTACATTAACACTCAGAGTTACATTAACACTCAGAGTTACATTAACACTCAGAGTTACAGTAACACTCAGAGTTACATTAACACTCAGAGTTACATTAACACTCAGAGTTACATTAACACTCAGAGTTACATTAACACTCAGAGTTACATTAACACTCAGAGTTACATTAACACTCAGGAGTTTACGGTGCACTTGCATTTATACAATAACAGCAAAGTGAGATTTCTGTGAGCTTTGTTTAAGAATCTAAGATGAACAACTATGTTACTGTTGCAACGTTGAGGGAGGGGCCGAGGGTCCAGCGTATAGAGGCATATAGAACATCCGTCAATGGAAACAAAAGACGTCAGCTCCTCCCAGGAAAGCCACTTTAACACCGTTCGCCAAGTCTTAATAAGCAACATCAGCCATCTATTCCCGCTGTGACAACTTCCACTGACACTCGTAAGAATCTAAAGGAGGCCTGAAGTCCATTAGGCCCAGACTGAGAGCCATGAGCAGACAGGGAAGAGGACGCCAGGACCTAATAAAACCCACTGTGAGGAAGCAGTGGAGGAAGAGAAGGTACTCTGTTTTTTTTACTTAAAGGGCAAGACCACTCTGGTAGAGGTTTGAGTTGTGTAGTTACCTTGCCATGATGTAACTCCAAAGTGGACAAGAAATAAAAAATAATTGCTCCAGTGATTAGAAATTCTAAATATGCTCCTCATTGACATTGCACGGTGAAACAGCTCTCAAGTCACTCTTTTAGCGCGTAAACGAAAGCAAACAAAGTTGATTCAGACAATATAGAACATCACCAAACCCAGTACTGCTTTTTTATTTTTTTATAAATAAATTAATACATTGATAAATACACTTATTTTTATTAGGAAGAAAACCCAGACTGGATCCGTGGATCCGGATCTTCAAATAGTAAAATCAACAGGAAGTTGACATTTTCGTATAAAAAAGAAACAGTACTGGGTTTGGTGATGTTCTATATTGTCTGAATCAACTTAGTTTGTGTTTGTTTACGTGCTAAAAGAGAGCTTTGAGAGCTGTTTCACCATACAATGTAAGTTAATGAGGAGCACATTTTTAAATATATTCTTTTAAAAGCAAATATTTTTAACTCAAATCTTTGCTTTTGGGCGGGTCCTGGAACACAATATTTTTAGATGCAGGTCCACGGGCAAATACATATTATTTTGGGGGTCCTTGAAATGAAAAAGTTTGAGAACCACATATATATATATATATATATATATATATATAGCAACATAAGTAAAAAAAAAAAAAAAGGATTTAGAAGACATTTGTAGAATCCCCCAGAAGCAAAGATTTGAGTTACAAATGTTTGCTTTAAAAAATATATATGTATTAAAAGAGTTGCACAAATGTTCAGGATTTTTCAAAAAATAGCAGATCTACAAGCTATTTTGAATAGCCAAAGAAATCTGAAAATGACACAAATGAGTTCCCGGTCTTAATGGGTTAAGACAGTAAAAGTAGAAATACATAAAATAGCCGATAGCTCTGCAATTCTTTTGGCAAATGTCCACCCCCCCCCAGAATAGTCATGCTGGGGTTCAAGTGGTTTAAGTTGTGTGTAGATTAATCTAGCTCTAAACACGTCACACATACTGCCACACGTTGTGAGCTTGTAGATCACATACTGCCACACGTTGTGTGAGCTTGTAGATCGGTAATTCCCCCCACCCTCAGAATATGGATGCTGGGGTTCAAGTGGTTTTAAGTGCTGTGGATTAATCACCATTGGAAATAAAACCTTCACGGCTTGGTGTGACTCCTCCTTCTCCTCCTCCTCCTCCTCCTCCTCCTCCTCCTCCTCGGCTCGGCAGTGAAGTCATGCACGATGACATCATCACAAACATTGACCCCGGTCCCCTTAACTCGTTCCACATTGGCCATATTTCACGCTTAATGTGGCTGTTGGGGGGGGGGGGTAATGTGGCTGTTGGGGGGGGGGGGGTAATGTGGCTGTTGGGGGGGGGGGGGAATGCTACTTGTAAACTGTGGGAACATCTGGCCGCGTGTCGTATATGGAATAACAAGGAGGACAAGCGAAAAGGGAGCGATGGTGGAACTGGTGTGTGTAAGCCACAGATCTCCATCCAGGATGATAGTAGATCTGTATTGTCTCTGTCTGGCACAAAACACTAATGAGCTTTTTATGTTTCTTTTCCAGAAATTAATACAGAACCGAAGTCTGACATCACTGCCACTAGAGGCCGCTATCCTCAACTAGTGGTCCAAGGTGGACTACTGGTCCACAGCATAATTACAGGTGGTCCATAGGAAAATGATTCATTATTGAAATGTTTAAATAATATTTCAATAAGTCCATAAAATGTAGGTGTTGTGTGGGAAGAAAACACTTGAAATGAAATATTGACCGTTCAATATCAATCATTTGCTTGATAAGTACTTCATTGTGCACAGTGCTGCCCTCTGAAAATAGATCTACAAGCTCACAACTAGCTTGTAGATTGGCCATTTGTGGTTAAGATCATTATGGTAAATGTTAATTAAAACAATTACACTGCTAGTGGTCTACAGCTCATAAAGGCTGAGAACCAGGTAATACATAACTAACATACTGTATAGATGTTTGTAAACATTTAACAAGGCTTTACCGTCCAAGTCGACCTGGTCGGGGTTGGGCGTCAGCCTGCAGTTGTCCTTATCGTCAGGGATGCCGTCGTTGTCGTCGTCATAGTCACACGCGTCTCCCTTGCCGTCCTGGTCGTGGTCGGCCTGGTTGGCGTTGGCTACGTAGGGACAGTTGTCCAGGTTGTTCTGGTGTCCGTCCTCATCGATGTCCTGGTTGTTGTCACACTGGTCTCCCACCAGGTCATTGTCTGTGTCAGCCTGTGGGATCATTGACAACTTGCTTATAAACCACTTTCAACCTGGCGTCCCTATCATGGGCATGACATTATAGCTGATGACTATTTTAGGGGCAAAGGTCAGAGCCCCTTTGACTTCCATTATACATTAAAGTTGTATATTTCAGTATAAAAAAAAAAAGTATAAAACGTACATGAAAACAATTATAAACTGTGGTGGTACTTCTGTGGCCTACTGGCAGCGTTCATACAAAGTTTGCCGCTGATCGGTCCAGCGGTTTGAGAGATTAGCTCCGTAAATACTGACCCAACGTTTTCGGGCCGGGCCGAAGATGTATGGTAATTAGTCAGCATTTTCTGTTTACTAAAGAGCTGCAGCGACAGGGAAACCCATTTTACTCAATGTAATGATTACTATCAGAATGTACAGCTATTTAAACTTAAAAAAAATAAAGAAAAAGAAAAACATCCCTTTTTCTTTGCCCCAAAAAGTCACTTACGCCACGTTTAAAGCCACTCATAAACATATTAAACAACACACTAGGATACCTTTAAAGCCACTCATAAACATATTTATAAAACAACACTAGGATAACTTTAAAGCCACTCATAAACATATTAAACAACACACTACAATACCTTTAAAGCCACTCATAAACATATTAAACAACACACTACAATACCTTTAAAGCCACTCATAAACATATTAAACAACACACTAGGATACCTGGTCAGGGTTGTGCAGCAGGGGACAGTTGTCACACTGGTCTCCAACTCCATCCATGTCGGTGTCTTTCTGGTCGTGGTTGTACACGTACGGGCAGTTGTCGCTCTCGTTCAGAATCTCTGCAAAGAACCAACATGTCTCTGACATGTGTTTGTGACCCTAACCCTAAAGAACATGTCTCTGACATGTGTTTGTGACCCTAACCCTAAAGAACATGTCTCTGACATGTGTTTGTGACCCTAACCCTAAAGACCATGTCTCTGACATGTGTTTGTGACCATAACCCTAAAGAACAACATGTCTCTGACATGTGTTTGTGACCCTAACCCTAAAGAACATGTCTCTGACATGTGTTTGTGACCCTAACCCTAAAGACCAACATGTCTCTGACATGTGTTTGTGACCCTAACCCTAAAGAACATGTCTCTGACATGTGTTTGTGACCCTAACCCTAAAGACCAACATGTCTCTGACATGTGTTTGTGACCCTAACCCTAAAGAACATGTCTCTGACATGTGTTTGTGAGCTCAACATGCTCATGCCTTTCTCTAAGATGTATCAAATGTTTAATCATAATCACATTTGAAGTCCTAAGACCTAATAGAAGTAAAAATGTGGTCCTAATGAAAAGGGACGACCGACCACAAGAACACTGGCTTTCATTGTATTTCAATCAGACATATCAATCATACCAAATGGGGGGTCCGTGCAGTGTTGATTTTGTCGACTAAAACTACTACGAAAAATAGATCTGCTATTTTCAGCATGCAACCAAGTGTAAAATCAGCCATTACAACACCATCAAGGCACCGCCAAAATACATTATAGTCGACTAAATCAACTGTAGATTTAGTCGACTATAATCTTATGATATTTAGTCGACTAAAACTAGACAAAAACTAAAACATTTCAGAATGACTAAAATATGACTAAAACTAAATGGAATTGTATTCAAAAGACTAATGACTAAAACTAGATGAAAATTTGCTGTCAAAATCAACACTGGGTCCATGGACTAAATGCATATCAAACTGGATTAAATGGACTAAATGATATCAAACTGGATGAAATGAAAAAGGAGAATTGAGAATAACTGAACTAGAATTTATAACTTTACAGATTGCTGTTTCTTACCGTCTCCATCGATGTCCACGGCGCAGGCGTCTCCCTCTGCGTTGTTGTCGGTGTCTATCTGGGCCGGGTTGTGCTCGTAGGGACAGTTATCACAGCGGTCTCCCACCTCGTCTTTGTCAAAGTCAAACTGCCGCGGGTTGTACAGGAGGGGACAGTTGTCCTGGAGGGAGAGGGACGGACGGGACACATTTTATGGTAAAACAGTGATGGACTGTAACTAAGTACATTTACTTGAGTACTGCACTTAAAGGTAGGGTAAGTGATAAAACAAAAAGGTTTTTGTTAAAAGATTAAAGCTCTATATTCTGATTGTAATCATTGCTATAGAGTGTTTGTTCAGTAACAGGAGTCTCCCTGTCTCTCCAGCTCTTTAATAAACAGAAAATTCATTTTCAGCTAGGTGATAACATTTCAGCCAATCAGGAGAGAGTACCCATTTATCAGCTTCATTTTTATAGTGTTTGTTCAGCTCATTTCTTTGTGTCATCACTTCACATTTCACTTGTTTAATCTGTCTCCTGTCTGAGTTCTCTATCCTGATTGGATAAAATTGGTATCCTGACCTGAACATGCAATTTCTGTTTATTAGAGAGCTGGAGAGACATGGAGACTCCTGTTACTGAACAAACACTCATAGCAATGAGTACTATCACAATATAGAGCAATTTAACACGTCACTTACCCTACCTTTAAGTACACTTTTTTTTTTTGCACTCCGCTACATTTTAACACATCCGCTGCCAGGGACGCAGATCTGCGTCCTAATAGATCCAACCGTGGGCTGTCAGAGTAATCTAGGACGCAGATCTGCGTCCTAATGTTTAATTTAGTTATTAGACGATCACGCTGTCTTATTTTCATTCCGAGTTCATTTTCGCTTCCGAGTCTCTTCCGCTTCACCCGGAAGCAATTTCAGCGATTTCCGTTTCCGGTTTCTGGTTTTTAGCTTGAAAAATGTGCTAATGCGGCTAAAATACTGTTTTTCACACGGTATAACCCAAGTGAAAAAATAATATACTAAATATATTTTTCAGAAGTATACTTAATATACTCTTTTTGTACTTGATAAATTACATTTAAATTGTGTTATTTTGGAACCACTTAAGTAGTACTTAGTATATTAAAAGTTGAACTAAAGATATGCTAAAACATATCTTTAATATACTTTTATGTACTTTCCCCCCCAAAAAAAATACAATTTAATTACAACTTTACTTAACTGAAGTACAATTGCTGAAGTATACTATCATTACATTTATAGTGCATTACAAATACATATCAAGTACTAAATAAATATATATAGAGTATATAGCAATTATGCTTAAAATATACAATCAATGTATTACAAATATACTTGGAGTATAAAATAAATGAATGTGAAGTATACTTTTAATAGTTTCAAGTATACTATCAATGTAATAATAAAGTATTTAAACTACAATCCAAATGTGCTAAAATATACTTTCAATGTAATAATAATGTATTTCAACTACAACTCAATTTAACTAAATGTACACAGTTAGTTAATTTAGAATATACTATTATTACATTGAAAGTATATTTTAAGCATAATTGCTATGTACTCTATATTTATTTATTTAGTACTTGATATGTATTGGTAATACACTATAAATTGAATTATAGTACACTTTAATGACATCAGCAAAACTGTACTTCAGATACTATAAGTATATTTGTAATTAAATTGTATTTTTTGTGGGGGAGAAAGTACATACAAGTATATTAAAGATATGTTTTAGCTTATCTGTAGTGCAACTTTTGGTATATTAAGTACAACTTAAATGTTTCCAATCAACATAATTTAAATTGAATTTTATAAAAAAGTACAAATGAGTATATTCAATATTCTTCTGTGAAATGTAATTTAATATTTTTTCAAAAAAAACCTACACGAATGGAAGAGCAATGTAACGTGAAGGCTTGAGGTTTAGTTGTCTGTAAGAGCTATGACAACTCTCAATTGATACAACCTTCAACAACACACTCACGCTATATTTAATGATGTGAAAAGGGGAGAGAGACTGACCAAACAAACAGACATTTACACTCATGGTTTTACTAACAAATGACATAAAATACCATAAATCACCAAATAGCACCACAACAAAACACTAAACTCAATAACCCATAACATAACCGCACTACGCATTCCCATATTCAAATAATAACACAAATAAGAACAATAACACACATTTCCCAGCATGCACTGCGCCTCAGTGCATGCTGGGAAATGGACTTCCTCTAGCCACCATAAATGTAATGATAGTATACTTTAATGACATCAGCAAAAGTGTCCTTCAGATAGATACTGTAAGTATATTTGTAATTAAAGTATATATATATTTAATTAAATAAAAATGTTCTTTTCAAAAGTGTATTCATATAATGTTTATTTTTTGTTTAACTTAAGTACATTTAATGTTAAATATATTTAAATGATTATAGTATAAGTGCTTTTACAGTATATTTATAGTAGATTATCCTCAATATGCACTTATTTTAAGATATACTATACTTTTCACAAAAACGATTTAAAATATGTTCAAGTATATATTTTTGTAAGTATGTTAATGTCTATTTTATTGAAGTTTCACTTAAGTACTACTTCGTAAAAGTACACTTTTCATCAGTGCATTTATAATATAAGGCTGAAAAAATATACCGAAAAAGCATTATACTTAAAGTTTGCTTTAGTATACTTTTTAAGTATACTATCATGAATATGTTCCCGGATGCTATTAGTAATATACTTCTTAACATTATACTTGTAATATACTTGTTTTAAAGTGCATTCAATATATACTTCAACAAAGCACATGAAATACTAACTAAGCACATTTTTTTTAAGGTTTACTAATGTGCTTTGCCAAAATATATTTTGAATGCACTTTAAAACAAGTATATTACAAGTATAATGTTAAGAGGTATATTACTAATAGCATCCAGGAGTAATATACTTCTTGAAATTATACTTGTAATATACTTGTTTTAAAGTGCATTCAAAATATATTTTTACAAAGCACATTAGTAAACTTAAAAAAAGTGTGCTAAATTACAAATTAATTTATGTTAGTATTTAATGTGCTTTGTAGAAATACATTTTGAATGCACTTTAAAACAAGCATATTATAAGTATAATGTTAAGTATATTACTAATAGCATCCGGGAACATATTCATAAATAGTATACTTATAAAGTATACTAAAGCAAACATTAAGTATAATGCTTTTTCAGTATATTTTTCCAGCCTTATACTATAAATGCACTGATGAAAAGTGTACTTTTACGAAGTAGTACTTGAGTGAAATTTCAATACAATAGGCATTAACATACTTACAAAAATATATACTTGAACATATTTTAAATAGTTTTTGTGAAAAGTATACTTTTAATAAGCATATTATAGCATATCTTAAAATAAGTGTATATTGAGGATAATTTGCTATGAATATACTTTAAAAGCACTTAAAATATAATAATTAAAAATATATTTAACATTAAATGTACTTAAGTTAAACAACAATTCAACAGTATATGAATAGACTTTTGAAAAGTACATTTTTATTTAATTAAATATATATTTTTTGTTTAGTACACTTTGAACAATGTGCTAAATTACAACTTAATTCATGTTGACATTAAATGTGCTTTGTAGAAATATATTTTGAATACACTCTGATTATATTTGCTAAAATATATTTTGCCCAAAAATGCACTGTTAGTATGCTTTGACAAAAGTTCAAATTGACAATTAACATACTTTTTGTGCTAAAAGTATACTTTAGCACAAAAAAAATACATTTTTTTTTCACTTGGGAAAATACAAACGGATAGCTCCACATTTATTTTCCTGGAGGGGGGGGGGGGGGGGGGTGGGTGTCATTTTGCTGCTTTCTGGTGGTCAATTCTCGTATGTGTTCAAAACCATGGCCTGAGAAACTTAAATGCATTTCAATAACAAAATAACAAAAACACGCAAATCGCTGGCAGTCAATGCAGTAAATTATGAATAAACTCTGGCAGTCAATGTGTTAAATAGGCTATTTTCACAATTGCCGAAAATGTTCGAAGATTCCTGAAAGGTTTTGAAAAAGTACTTTGTAATTTGCACTTTTGAATACTTGAGTATTAATTGAATAGATGCTTTGTCCACCACTAATTGTAAATGCATTATAAAGAGTTAATAAAAAAATCTAACGTTGTAACTGAATGGATCTTTGTAAAAACACACTCATACCCTCTCGTCAACGATCCCGTCGTTGTCATCGTCTTTGTCACAAGCGTCTCCTTGGCCGTCTTTGTCAAAGTCCTCCTGTCCAGAGTTAGGGAGGTTGGGGCAGTTGTCCTGAAACAAGAGAAAATCCGGAAGGTTAATTTAACCACTTAAACCAGAGTCCCTCAGGGGTCTATATACTGAGCCCCCTCCTTTTTTCCCTCTACACCAAATCTCTTAGCCGATCTACAAGCTCAAAAGCTCAAGCTCACAAGCTCACAACACGTTGCAAATGTGACGAGTTGTGAACTCAGCTATTTTCCTGCAAAGCTATTTAACTCATTCAATCCGTAACGCATCTCTGTCATTTTAGATTTCTTTGGCTATTCAAAAATAGCAGATATACAAGCTCATAGCACGGCACTGAGTGCCGCACTATGAGCTTGTATATCTGCTATTTAAAAAAGATCATGAACATTTGTGCAAATCTTTACAAATGTCTTCTAAATCCTAAAATAAAAACATATGTTATAATATTAGTGGTTCTGATGATAAATACCTTCTTGCAGTGATAGGTGGTGTTGTGATGATATAAAGTGATGATATATATATATATATATATATATAAATACCTTCTTGCAGTGATAGGTGGTGTTGTGATGATATAAAGTGATGATATATATATATATATATATAAATACCTTCTTGCAGTGATAGGTGGTGTTGTGATGATATAAAGTGATGATATATATATATATATATATATATATACCTTCTTGCAGTGATAGGTGGTGTTGTGATGATATAAAGTGATGATATATATATATATATATATATATATATATATATATATATACCTTCTTGCAGTGATAGGTGGCGTTGTGATGATATAAAGTGATGATATATATATATATATATATATATAAATACCTTCTTGCAGTGATAGGTGGTGTTGTGATGATATAAAGTGATGATATATATATATATATATATATAAATACCTTCTTGCAGTGATAGGTGGCGTTGTGATGATATAAAGTGATGATATATATATATATATATATAAATACCTTCTTGCAGTGATAGGTGGTGTTGTGATGATATAAAGTGATGATATATATATATATATATATATATATACCTTCTTGCAGTGATAGGTGGTGTTGTGATGATATAAAGTGATGATATATATATATATATATATATATATACCTTCTTGCAGTGATAGGTGGCGTTGTGATGATATAAAGTGATGATATATATATATATATATATATATATATATATATATATATATATATATACCTTCTTGCAGTGATAGGTGGCGTTGTGATGATATAAAGTGATGATATATATATATATATATATATATATATATATATATATACCTTCTTGCAGTGATAGGTGGTGTTGTGATGATATAAAGTGATGATATATATATAAATACCTTCTTGCAGTGATAGGTGGTGTTGTGATGATATAAAGTGATGATATATATATATATATATATATATATATACCTTCTTGCAGTGATAGGTGGCGTTGTGATGATATAAAGTGATGATATATATATATATATATATATATATATAAATACCTTCTTGCAGTGATAGGTGGTGTTGTGATGATATAAAGTGATGATATATATATAAATACCTTCTTGCAGTGATAGGTGGTGTTGTGATGATATAAAGTGATGATATATATATATATATATATATATATATATAAATACCTTCTTGCAGTGATAGGTGGCGTTGGCGTCACACACCAGGTTGTGGTTGGGCCAGCCGTCCAGGTCAGAGTCTTCTCCGCAGATGAAGCCGTCTCCGGCGTAGCCCGTCCTGCAGTCACACTTATACATGGGGTCAGTGAAGTGGTTCAGGTAGATGCACTCTGCATACTTATGACAGCTGTGTGTCTTGTCCTTACACGGGTTCTCTGGCTCACACACCTGGAGAGAGAAGCAAATGACCTTAATATACAAAGACATAACTGACATATTTAATAACTTTATACTTAAAAAAAACACTGATAGTGGAAATAGCCGATCTACAAGCTCACAACATGTCGTATCGCGATACATTGTGAGCTTGTAGATCTGCTATTTCCCATTTTTTTTGGAAGCAAATATGTTTGGCAGCATGTTCAAACATATTTCTCAACATGGAAACGATTATGACGATTATGACGATTATGCAAACACAATTGCGATTATCTGAAATAATTGCGATTAAGTAATAATTGTGACAGGCCTATATAGACCTGAATATGAATAGGCCTATATAGACCTGAATATGAATATGACCCTCCAGTACAGGCCTATATAGATCTGAATATGAATATGACCCTCCAGTGCTCCTTGGCATTGTTTTAACGTTAGATCCTCCCAGCTGACACTCATTAAGGCTGAATGAAGCTCTTAGCATGGATGCCACAACATGAGCTCATTGAGAGGCGTGTGGCAGCAGCACGGGGAGGCCTTTAATCCACTCTGTGAAATGAAGACCACCGTTTGCCAACTATGAGACAATACCCCCCCCCCCCCCCCCCCTTACCCCGAGTCAGTTTTGTAGGAGGGTTGGGGGTGGGAGGGGGGTGTCAGATCAAAGCCACGGGCAGCTGTGGAAGGCCAAAGAGTGGCAAAGTGGTCCTTGAGGGGTGTTATGCAAGGATGGTGGCAGAGTGGCAGTGGTGGAAGAATCTAAGTAACTAACTACTTAAGTAGTTACTAAAGTACAAAAGTAGTTACTAAAGTACTAAAGTTTTGGCTTCAAAATATACCGAAAGTAAAAGTACTCATTATGCAGAATGTCCCATTTCAAGTTTTCAAAATGTATGCAAATCTTTTGAAAACAGCAGATCTACAAGCTCACAGCGCGACGCATCGCGACGCGTTGTGAGCTTGTAGATCGACTATTTTCAAATAGTCGAACTATATATAGAACTTAAGTGGTTAATGCATTTTCAGTAATAAAAATCTAACTAGTAACTAAAGTTTTCAAATAAAGGTAGTGGAGTAAAAGTACAATATTTGCCTCTGCGATGCAGTGGAGCATAAGTAAAAGTATTGAAAATCAGGGAATAATCCAGTAAAATAAAAATACTTCTACATTGATTTGTACAACGTGTTCATGTACTATACTTTCCACCATGATGAAAAGGTTCAACCTTATCCAAGGGCTAATGATCACACGAGGGCAATACTTTATATATTTATTATAATACTAGTTAATAATCCTATTAAAATAAGACAAATATAACGTCTGTAGTGGAAACACTGAGTCGTTTCACAACTATAGAAGATGGAACCAAAGTGGATGGAAAGATCATAATTCATACATGGAATGGAAGCTGTGGCTGCAGCCTAGGTGATTTACTGGCCTCATTATTGGAATGTGTGTGTGTGTGTGTGTGTGTGTGTGTGTGTGTGTGTGTGTGTGTGTGTGTGTGTGTGTGTGAGTGTGTCTGATAGCATTAATCACTGTCCACGGCAGGGGTTTTCAAACGTTTTGTGCCCAGGGCACCTTTATTTATAGCCAAAATAACAGATCTACAAGCTCATAGTCTCACGTATAGCCAGACGATCAGAGATCTCTGCCTATACTGATAAAGTCTGGAGGGAAATCTAAATTCAATGAATGTAGAAAACCACCGATAACAAAACCTACGTCTCTGAAAACTAATCCTGATACCATTCCATATGTCTCTGTCTCATATGTCTCATTCCATATGTCTCTGTCTCATATGTCTCATTCCATATGTCTCTGTCTCATATGTCTCATTCCATATGTCTCTGTCTCATATGTCTCATTCCATATGTCTCTGTCTCATATGTCTCATTCCATATGTCTCTGTCTCATATGTCTCATTCCATATGTCTCTGTCTCATATGTCTCTGTCTCATATGTCTCATTCCATATGTCTCTGTCTCATATGTCTCATTCCATATGTCTCTGTCTCATATGTCTCATTCCATATGTCTCTGTCTCATATGTCTCATTCCATATGTCTCTGTCTCATATGTCTCATTCCATATGTCTCTGTCTCATATGTCTCTGTCTCATATGTCTCTGTCTCATATGTCTCTGTCTCATATGTCTCTGTCTCATATGTCTCTGTCTCATATGTCTCTGTCTCATATGTCTCTGTCTCATATGTCTCATTCCATATGTCTCTGTCTCATATGTCTCATTCCATATGTCTCTGTCTCATATGTCTCTGTCTCATATGTCTCTGTCTCATATGTCTCTGTCTCATATGTCTCTGTCTCATATGTCTCATTCCATATGTCTCTGTCTCATATGTCTCTGTCTCATATGTCTCTGTCTCATATGTCTCTGTCTCATATGTCTCTGTCTCATATGGTCTCTGTCGGGGGGAAACCTCATATGTCCAAAACTGTTACTTCTCAGGATTCAAATTCAAACACATCAAAAGTAGCAGATCTACAAGCTCTAAACGCGTCGCTTTGTGCCACGTTTAGAGCTTGTAGATCTGCTACTTTTGATGCTTTTGTGTGACACTGTAGTATGATCAAGAGAATATGGAGAAAAGAGATTTCTGCCCCGACAACATCGATATGAAGAACCGTTGTTCCACCCAGTCGTCCCCATACACAGCATTTACATTTCATTAGACGTGTCGGTAGGAGGAGATCTCTGATCGTCTGACAGACTAACATACAATCAATATCTTTTTTTCCCCTGTATTCTGTGGCATTTCTTCCTTGGCCTAGTCAGTGGGGATGTGTGTGCAAAGTTTGACGGCAATCAGACGCTGCGTTCATGATTTGAGGCATTTTGTACCGAACGGGCGACTCCTACAAACTTTGGAAGCCAATCTTAGCCAATAAGGATGGAATATGAAAAATACTCCACTCCCTATACTTGATACTCCATATACTCAATACTGTGTACCGATTTGTGTGATGTTTGGACAAAATAAGTTGGAGTAATATATATATATATATATATATTTTGTGCAAAACAGACTGGTGTGAAGAATTCAGGGCAGAGGTTCTGACCTCCGTGCCTTCAGCCTTGCGGGGATAAAAATAGCTGCTTATTGTGTAAAAAAAAAAAAACATTTTTACCAATTACCCGATTGCCCCCGCCCTACAGTTAAAAATTGCTATAATGATAGAAAGCAATAAATGATTCATCTTTACATTTTTACCATTAAAAACTAATAAAAGAACCCTTGTTGTAAAAAAGCAATGTTGTCCTTTAAAGTTCCCTCCATGCTGGGACAGATACTGGCTCAAGGTACAGCACTATTATGTCACCTTCAAATACACACATACACACACACACACACACACACACACACACACACACACACACACACACACACACACACACACAGGCTCGCCAATAATGAGGCCAGTAAATCACCTGGGCTGCAGCTTCTATCATTTATGAATTATGATGTGACATTGAAGAATTCCTCCTAGTGTGGCCTGCCAATTCATAACGTCCCTGGAGCTAACGCTAGCACATGGTGTATGCTTTCATTTGCTACATTATTCCATCCTATATACTTTACTAAGAAGTTTCAGAAGCTACTGTAAGGTATTATCAACTACAGTGTTGTTACTTAGAGTAGTTCACCCCAAAAATTACTTATTTTCCCTGACCCCATGAAGCCTTGAATTCATGGATTCTTTTTAGTTTTTGTCTCATTCCTGAGCCAGTAATTTGATGAGCAGGTGTATTTGATGAGCAGGTGTATTTGATGAGCAGGTGTATTTCCGGTAGGAGACTCAAAGAGTTTCCTTTGAGTCTCCCACCGGATACATTAGCATCTTTCTACCGTTAATCAAATTATTGGTTTAGGAATGCAACACAAAAAATCTCCATGAATTTAATGCTTCATGGGGTGTGTGATTGATAGAAAATAAGTCATTTTTGGGATGGACAACTCGTTTAACCACTTATACCCTAAATACAGTACGTAGTTGACCGGGGTTCCCTGGGGGGGACCCTTCTTTTTTTTTTTTTTACTTCTACGCCAAATGTTTTTGCCGAAAATAGCTGATCTACAAAATCACGACACGTTGTGAACTTGTAGATTGTCTATTTTCACCAAACGTTGTCCCTCAATAGGGAACGCTAATGCGGATAAGTGAGCGTCAGAGATAAATCTATATTCAGGAACACTTCATTGGACTCTTACTGCAGATTGTTTCTAATATATAGTGTAAATCTAGAGTCTATAAAGTGATCTGGTGGATGAGAGCTGCTCACCTGTTTGTTCTTCTTGGCGGCCTCTACGCCCATGCCAAACGGCTGGGTTCCTTTGTAGCGTTTAGGACAGGGCAGGCAGTGGAAGCCTGGGTCTGTGTTGACACAGCGCTGGAACCCGTTCACTTTGTAGCAGACATCAGACACCATGTCACACTGGAGGAAAGGGAAGCACATTATATATATATAAATATATGAATGATAACAGTCAGATTTGACCTGGCAGACTCTTTGTTTATATCGTCGTTTTCAGATGGAATTTAAAAAAAAATGTTTTTTGTTGAAAACAACAACAACTGTGTTCAAATGGATCAATGTAGTTATTATTTAGTCACAAGCTCTTGTTAATATTAATTTCATTAATTTGGGCATTTGCTATGTTTGCGCTGACACTGTCATATGATGAAGTATAAAAACATTATATAAAAAACTACTCTAAATATTATTTATTTAAATTAAATAATACATGTATTTGGTACCTCATTGATATCTTCACAGTGGGTGTTAAATAAATGTTGGTACCTCATTGATATCTTCACAGTGGGTGTTAAATAAATGTTGGTACCTCATTGATATCTTCACAGTGGGTGCCATTTCCACGGAAGCCGGCAGGACACGGTCCACACTCCCAGGAGCCATCGGGGGCACTGTTGCAGTCCACCCCACCGAAGCAGGGGTTGGACAGACAGCCATCTACAAGACATTTAAACCACAGCTATCAGTAAAACTACAGGAAACACTGTTATACACTAACAGGAAGTAGACATTTACACTACAGCTATCAGTAAAACTACAGGAAACACTGTTATACACTAACAGGAAGTAGACATTTACACTACAGCTATCAGTAAAACTACAGGAAACACTGTTATACACTAACAGGAAGTAGACATTTACACTACAGCTATCAGTAAAACTACAGGAAACACTGTTATACACTAACAGGAAGTAGACATTTACACTACAGCGCTGGGTCAATCCACACATGAGCGTCAACTTGACGCCCGGAAGTCGGAAGTCCCGTCCACTCCCATGTTATAGGAAAAACCGGACCGGAACTTCCGGTTTCTAACTTAACATGGGTGTGTACGGGGCTAGCGTAGCGTTTGCCGTCAGCATACGCTCATGTGTGGATGTACCCTATCAGTAAAACTACAGGAAACACTGTTATATACTAACAGGAAGTAGACATTTACACTACAGCTATCAGTAAAACTACAGGAAACACTGTTATACACTAACAGGAAGTAGACATTTACACTACATCCATCAGTAAAACTACAGGAAACACTGTTATACACTAACAGGAAGTACTGTATGCACTTTGGCTCCCTAGTGATTGAGTACGCTTTTTAAACCCTATATACTTTGTTGACAATCTTTGGTCCCCTACTTTTTCACCAGTGGTTCTCAAACCTTTCTGAGTTACAGACCTGTACTCCCTACAAGGAACCCTGAGAGTCCCTGGACCACACTTTGAGAACCACTGCTCTACACCAAATCCCTTTTCCAATAACAGCCCATCTACAAGCTCACGGCACGTTGCAGATGGGCTGTTTTTGCCAAATGTTTGCCTATTTTTGCAGAATCTTCCCCACATTAACCCTATAGGGTTAATTAGCCCTATAGGGTTAATGTGGTTAATATGCACACACACGCACACGCACACACACGTACGTACGCACGCACAGACGCACACACAAACGCACGTACACACCTCATCTTAGCTTGTTTGCTCAAGGATTAATTCCCAGGGAATGAGCTACACAGCACTATGCTCCTCAACGTCCAGACTTTGGCACGGCTTCAGTACAAATATTTAACTTGAATTAGAATTGGCAGAGATGTTGAGATCATTTAACATTAAGCACAACAATGTCACCAAATGGTGGTGTGCATGCGTGTGTGCGTGTGTGCGTGCATGCGTGCGTGCGTGTGGGTATGGGTATGTGTGTGTGTGTGTGTGTGTGTGTGTGTGTGTGTGTGTGTGTGTGTGTGTGTGTGTGTGTGTGTGTGTGTGTGCGTGTGCGTGTGTGCGTGCGTGTGTGTGTGTAGTGTGCATGCTGTGGACCATGATGACGGCTCACCGATAGGACAATGGTTCTTGTTACAGGTGTCAGTGTCACTGGCCTCGCCGAGACATTTCTTCCCGCCGTGCTGAGGTCCAGGGCTGTTACACACACGCGTCCGGCTTTTGACTCCGCCTCCGCAGGTGGCCGAGCAGATGGCCCATGGAGACCACGGCCCCCAGCCGCCGTCAACTGCACAGAGAATGAGTCATTACAGCGTTTCATCAACGTCAGGTTCAGTCACAGGGATAAAACATATTCCCACCAAAAACTGAATGACCAGAGAGGAGGATATGATCACATCCCTCCAGAACATGAATGACCAGAGAGGAGGATATGATCACATCCCTCCAGAACATCAAATCCTGTTGCAACAGCAGTTATACGACACATGCTCTATGACAGACAGGAGTCATGTGATCTGCATGTTGAAGGACAGATATTTGCTATATCGTGTTCACTGTTCCCAGAGATCAGTGGTTCCCCCCAGGGGTCCTTGAGGGGTTCTTCCAGCCCCCCCCCCCCCCCCCCACAGCAAGATTTAAACAGTTTAAACACTTTAAGCCCCTTTTAAACATTTTAACACAAATCTTTTCTTATGAGGGGGTCCCTCTTCCGATGGGGGTCCATGACCAATACATATCAATATACGGTCGTTGACATGAAAATGTTTGAGAATCGCTGCCATAGATCATTGGTTCTCAACCTGTGGGTCGGGGTCCCCAGATGACAGTGAAGTGTCAATTTAAGGACTTTTAAGACCTTTTTAATACCTAAAGAATACTATAAAAACTGGTCAAATATTGGCCAAATTGTCATACTATATAAGAAAGAGGCAAAAAAATAATAAATAGGCGATCTACAAGCTTGTGAGCTTGTAGATCGGCTATTTTCACAATATGTATCTATGGAACCAAGACAAACAAAATGTAATGCCTCAACAGCTACATTCCAAGTGCTGGGGTCCCCAGTTCAAATATTATCATTTTGGGGGGTCACGGCCTGCTACAGATGGTTATATACTCACTAGGACACGGCTTGGCTTCACAGCGCTGAGTCTTATATATATATATGGTCTTATATATATATATATACATATCTTATATATATATATATGTTATATATATATATGTTATATATATACTCACTAGGACACGGCTTGGCTTCACAGCGCTGAGTCTCTCTGCCGTTGCCGTCACAGTCTTTGCCCCCTAGCTGTGGCATGGGGGCATTGCAGTGGCGTATCCTGGTGATCTGGCCCTCTCCACAGGTGACGGAGCACGTTGACCAGGGCGACCACAAACTCCACCTGCCGTCCTGGCGAACTGGGCAGGACGCAAAACATGGGACACATAAGTGGTCTGGAAAAGCAACGCTGAATGCAGTAGTATAAAGTAACTAAGTACATCTACTCAAGTACTGTACTTGACCGTGCCAAACACGGTCTGAACCGTGTGTTTACATAGTGGCGGTTCCGAAGCTTCGGTGCCGAACACGGTCTGAACCGTGATTTCAGTCTTTTTGTTTTTTTCGTTTTTCTCCGCGCAATGCTTTTTTTGGCGTGGATTTGCTTGTAACACACGCGGAAACTTTAAACAGCAAAGCGCAGTCAATGGGGAGAATGCTGGCACCCACGGTAAGTTGTTATGAAAAAATGCTGGCACCCGATGTGTTAAGTACAATTTTGAGGTATTTTTTACTTTACTGGAGTTTTCAGTATTTTTACTTCTACTCCACTACATCTCAGAGGCAAATATTGTACTTTTACTCCACTACAATTATTTGACAACTTTAGTTACTAACTACTTTGTAGATTTTGATTATTATTACAAAACATACAGTAACCGCTACAAGTTTTGTATATCTGCTATTTTCATTTTCATTTGTATACAATTTATAGTACTTTTAATATTGGTACTAAGTACATTTTAATACCAATACTTTTGTACTTTTAATCAAGTACATTTTTTATTCCGACCTTTTACTTGTAACAAAGTATTTCTACATTGCAGTATTGATACATATACTTAGTAAATAATTTTGAGTACTTTTTCCACCACTGGAAGACACATGGATGTAAACTCATGACATATGAAAACGTCACCACAAGAGAAAACATTGTTTGATATGGGAGAAGAGTGTTTGATATGGGAGAAGAGTGTTTGATATGGGAGAAGAGTGTTTGATATGGGAGAAGAGTGTTTGATATGGGAGAAGAGTGACTCCATTGGGAGAAGAGTGTTTGATATGGGAGAAGAGTGTTTGATATGGGAGAAGAGTGACTCCATTGGGAGAAGAGTGTTAGATATGGGAGAAGAGTGACTCCATGTGAAAGATGTTCCTACTCTCCCTCCAGTATTTATGTCATTGTGGGCAAAACAACTCCCAGTGGTTAAACTGTCAGTCACACACGTGCCAGTCAGAGTAATGCACTTTGCACAAAACAAACCATCATTCCTCACTTTGTACAAAACAAACCATCATTCCTCCTCAGACACTAATCAAGTTTATTTCGGTGAAAGAAGAGAAGAGAAAATGTCTCATAAAACGCCACACTGAATTAAATAAAAGCCAGTGTCAGTGAGTGGTAGATACAGAGGCACCATTATTAAACCTTTTGAACATGTTCGTCTATAATGATGACATCGGCAAAAATAGGGACAGGCTGAAAGTGAAAAAAACTGATGTATGGTTTACATACAAGAAAACACCTGTCTATAACAATATAACTATATATATATATATATATATATATATATATATATATATATATATATATATAGGGGTTGAGATTGATCATCGACTATATAAAATCAGATTAATCTGATTTCAGCAGTACAGAATTATGCATAAAATAACTGCATTTGAGGTTAAAGGGATAGTTCACCTCCAAAATGACTTTTTCCCCTATCTATTAGTCACACCATGGAGCCAATTCATGGATATTTATTAGTTTTTGTCTCATTCCTAAAACAATAATGTGATGACCGGCAGCGGTTCCGGTAGGAGTCCTTTGTGTCTCCTACCGGAACCGCTGAATAACGGTCCGCTGGCTTAGAAATGCGACAAAAACAAAAAAATATCCATGAATTCAAGTCTCCATGGGGTGACAATGTTTTTTTGATTCCTTTAAATGGAAATGCTAGAAGGTGGCAATTGCCATCCCCCGGGACCCCAAATGATGCCCCTCCACACGCCCATTACTGAAATAATAGAACAAATAAATTCATAAAGGCTGTGTCATTCAGTGCTTAGGCTATGAATCATTGTTACGCTTGAGCACTCTCTCTGCAAAGTGGGGTGTGTCTGGAATCAACTTCAGCTGGACACACACACACACACACACACACACACACACACACACACACACACACACACACACACACACACACACACACACACACACACACACACACACACACACACACACACACACACACACACACACACACACACAGGCCCCACCCTTACACTGATTCCGCCTCACTCACTTCAGATGCATCCTGTGCAGTGGTGGAAAAAGTACTCAAATCTTTTACTTAAGTAAAACTATCAATACTGCAATACAGAAATACCCTGTTACAAGTAAAAGTCCGGAATTCAAAATGTACTTGAGTAAAAGTACTTGCCATCAAAATGTACTTAAAGTACCAAAAGTTAAAGTACTCATTATGCAGAATGTCCCATTTCAAGTTTTCAAATGCATAAAAATATTTTGAAAATTGCCCATCTACATGCTCATCGCGACGTAGATGGGCAATAAATGTACTTAGTTACTTTCCACCACTGATCCTGTGTAAATACATGTCAGAACGGAGAGAGAGCAACGCAGAGACTTTGTAACTCCGTTATGCAAAGACGAAGCCGAACAAGAGGTCATTTCCAATTGAACTCCACCCGAGGGATGTGTATTTTTCAACATTTCTACCGAGTTACTTCATCCCCCTGTGTCGTACAGTAAAAAGAACAGCTGCTGGCGTTACATCACTGTTACTGGCAGCCCCACGTATACTTTGGAGATCATATCATCATAAGGGGTTGAAACAGTACTAAAGAACCACAGTACAGTGTTACTGTACCTTATTGAATGAAGACGGCCATACAGTAGGCAGTGCAAAACAGTACTGTTGATTTTGACAGCAATTTTTGATTTAGTTTTAGTCGTAGTCTTTTGAATCAAATTCCATTTAGTTTTAGTCATATTTTAGTCATCTGAAATGTTTTAGTGTTTGTCTAGTTTTAGTCGACTAAATCTACAGTTGATGTAGTCGACTAAAATGTATTGTGGCGGTGCCTTGATGGAGTCGTAATGGCTGATTTTACACTTGGTTGCATGCTGAAAATAGCAGATCTACAAGCTCACAACGCGTCGCAGAGCGACACGTTGTGAGCTTGTAGGTCTGCTATTTTCAGAGCGCAACAGCAGAGCGCAACCAAACATAAAATGACATGTCTGTTCTACTGGATCTCTTCTCCACTAATCAGTCACAACATTTTAGTCTAGTTTTTATTTGTTGACAAAATTAGTTTTTATTTAGTTTTCGTCAGTGAAAAAAGGTCGACGAATGGATTTTTCATCATAGTTTTAGTCGACTAAATCAACACAAAATAATGCAATGCAGTACATTAATAGCCTGGTAAACCCTCCCTCCGGAAATCTCATTTCCATTGGAAATCAGATTTCCGGAGGGAGGGTTTACCAGGCTAGTACATTAAGGCACCGTTGTCCACTGAGACTTGGGCTGGCAGCGCCAGTCTGCCATGCATTTCTATGGTACAGACGCGCTGGTGCACTCCTCTAAATGGTAAATGGTGCATTTATATAGCGCTTCTATCCGAAGCGCTTTACATTGATTGTGCCATTAACCCATTCACACACACATTCATACACCGATGGCGGAGGACACCATGCAAGGCACCAACCTGCTCATCGGGAGCAATTAGGGGTTCAGCGTCTTCCTCAAGGACACTTCGACACTAACTCTAGGGGAGCGCCCCAGCCCGGGATCGAACTGGGAACCTTGCGGTTTTCCAGTTCACTCTACCCAGCCACTCTACCCCTGAGCCACTGCCGCCCCCAATTATACGCCCGCCTCCTCTACCCAGCGCAAGAGCATAGCCCTGAGCTAGCATAGCCCTGAGCTAGCATAGCTCAAGGCTTCTTGAAGCTGTATCCAGCTTCAAGCTGTAACGTAACGTAACGTAACGTAACGTAACGTAACGTAACGTAACGTAACGTAACGTAACGTAACGTAACGTAACGTAACGTAACGTAACGTAACGTAACGTAGCGTAGCGTAGCGTAGCGTAGCGTAACGTAACGTAACGTAACGTAACGTAACGTAACGTAACGTAACGTAATGTAATGTAATGTAACTAGAGGGTCGGGGCGCTGCGCGCCCCTCCCCCCTATCCGCTGCGCGGTGCTTTGTGTTTGTTGGTCCCTATAATATATAAAGCCATAATAGGAGATGTTCCCAATGGAGCTATGCCCAAATATGGAGTGTGTTGTCTGACCTCACTTGGGTCTCGTTGGGCGGTGGTCGGCGATGACGCTAAGGAACAACATGGCCGACTAATGTTGTGAGTTTGTGTTGGCCACAATTAATTATGCTGCGAGGGGGCAGATGTGTGCTGAGCAGTATGAAGTGGCCTACAGACTGCGCGTAGTAATTCTGCACGTTGTGGCGTGTCTTGTTAGTGACATTGATATGTTGTTTTTGTGTTTAGTCCCACACAGTGGCAGGTTTTTTTTGGGGGTTTTGGGTTTAGAAATGTATTATAGGATATATTACTCACCACGGCTGTCACATTTGCTCAGGCTACATTTGCGGGTCTGTATGGAGGCTCCAGGGCAGGGGTTACTGGTGGCGTCACATGACCGGCCCCTCTGCTGGGTCCCTGTCCCACACGTCACCGTGCACTCTGTCCACTCTGACCAGGGGGACCAGCCGTCCTCACTGTCTTTAGCTGGACACACACACACACACACACACACACACACACACACACACACACACACACACACACACACACACACACACACACACACACACACACACACACACACACACACACACACACACACACACACACACACACACACGACAACACACACACACACACACACACACACACACACACACACACACACACACACACACACACACACACACACGACAATACACACACACACAACAATACACACACACAACAATACACACAGGTCAATGGTTTTCAACCCTTTTCATATCAAGGTCCATTATTTATTCTGCATTTGAGCCACAGAACCACGTTTATCCTCTCAAAAAGACCCAAAACTTAGTATTTTGTTGTCGTTGGATAATTCCATGCTGTATTGATGTTGGTACCAAGAGGAGAGGCAACAGGCAAACGTTGATCAAAATAACAATTCTTCTACATTCTCTAATTACTTAATTTACAAGAAGCAGCCTAACACAATTATTGTGTTAGGCTGCTTCCTGTAAATTCAGCAATGCAGACGTTTAACAATCATTTAACTCTTGAGAGCGTAAAATGAAACCAAATGGACCCGTAAGGGTTCATTTGGTTTCATTTTACGCTCTCAAGAGTTAAAGATCTCTAAGGGTCCATTTGGTTACAAACTCTCCATCATTTCGCTTTTTTTTGCGATCAGTCGATTATGTAATAATTGTGACAGGCCTACATGACGCTATTATGTCACATGATGTATAATTACACCCCCTAGACATGACGCTATTATGTCACATGATGTATAATTACACCCCCTAGACATGACGCTATTATGTCACATGATGTATAATTACACCCCCTGGACATGACGCTATTATGTCACATGATGTATAATTACACCCCCTAGACATGACGCTATTATGTCACATGATGTATAATTACACCCCCTAGACATGACGCTATTATGTCACATGATGTAATTACACCCCCTGGCATTGGGTCCCATTTTATAGGCTTTGGTTATATGACCCGGCCGGGGGAATCGAACCCCAACCTCCCAATCTCAGGGTCACTGAGTTGGTTACTCTGAGGGTACAAATGGAACCAAATGGACCCGTAAAGGTCTGGAGAAACAGTGGCTTTAAGTGTTTTAAGTGGAGTGAAACGGGGTGATTTTAAGTCCGTTTATCGTATGACATCATCTACACAGTAAAAGGCTGCGGTTGCCATTTTTGGATGGCGGTTAATTTTGACCAATAAAATATGCTGGTTGGCTGACAAAGACAAATAGGCTAGAACAGAACACTGCATTATTAAAACTTAACATGCATTGGAATATAGATTTTCCAGCATAGAGGGCCATGTATTGAAGAGGTCACCCCCTGCACAAAGCTGAAATTAAGATATTTAGGTAGATAGATAGATAGATAGATAGATAGATAGATAGATAGATAGATAGATAGATAGATAGATAGATAGATAGATAGATAGATAGATAGATAGATAGATAGATAGATAGATAGATAGATAGATAGATGGATAGATAGATAGATAGATAGATAGATAGATAGATATTTAGGTAGATAGATAGATAGATAGATAGATAGATAGATAGATAGATAGATAGATAGATAGATAGATAGATAGATAGATAGATAGACAGATAGATAGATAGATAGATAGATAGATTCACTACTTACGCATACACACGGGACAACACTCGCCATCGATAAACGTAGGGTTGGCACAGGCCACTGGAGGGCATGTGATCTGGTGGCACACTATCTTGGACTCCTGCCAACAATAAAACAACAAGAAAAAATGATGATTTTGACAGCAAATTCAGATTTAGTTTTAGAAGCATTCCATTCTAAAACGTCTTTTGAAAAAAGTCATATTTAATCATCTGATTTTTTTTAGTTCAGTCTAGTTTTAGTTGACTAAATATCATAAGATTGTAGTCGACTAAATCTACAGTTGATTTAGTTGACTATAATGTATTCTGGCGGTGCCTTGATGGTGTCGTAATGGCTGATTTTACACTTGGTTGCATGTTGAAAATAGCAGATCTACAAGCTCACAACTTGTTGTGAGCTTGTAGATCTGCTATTTTCAGAGCGCCACACCCGAACGCAACCAAACATAGAATGACTTGTGTTTTAGTTCTTCTGGATCTCTTCTCCTCTAGAACTTAGTTTTTATTTAGTTTTTGTCAGTGAAAAAAGGTCACAGAAAGTTTTTCGTCATAGTTTTAGTCGACAAAATCAACACTGGTGCCTGTACTGTATGTTGTGTACAGTATATACAGTATATACAGTACCTGGCATATACAGTATATACAGTATATACAGTATATACAGTACCTGGCAGGTACATTTGGTGCAGCTGTCCACAACCCAGTCCTCCTTATCGTCAAACAGACGACCGTCCTGCCAACACATGTTCTTCTCCTTAGAGTTCTTCATCTTCCCCAGAGCCTCCTTCATCACCGTGTTCTCCTCCGTCTACAGACAGGTATGAGTTAAATAACAGACAACAACAGACAGGTATGAGTTAAATAACAGACAACAGACAGGTATGCAGTTAAATAACAGACAACAACAGACAGGTATGAGTTAAATAACAGACAACAACAGACAGGTATGAGTTAAATAACAGACAACAACAGACAGGTATGAGTTAAATAACAGACAACAACAGACAGGTATGAGTTAAATAACAGACAACAACAGACAGGTATGAGTTAAATAACAGACAACAACAGACAGGTATGAGTTAAATAACAGACAACAGACAGGTATGAGTTAAATAACAGACAACAACAGACAGGTATGAGTTAAATAACAGACAACAACAGACAGGTATGAGTTAAATAACAGACAACAACAGACAGGTATGAGTTAAATAACAGACAACAACAGACAGGTATGAGTTAAATAACAGACAACAGACAGGTATGAGTTAAATAACAGACAACAACAGACAGGTATGAGTTAAATAACAGACAACAACAGACAGGTATGAGTTAAATAACAGACAACAACAGACAGGTATGAGTTAAATAACAGACAACAACAGACAGGTATGAGTTAAATAACACAAAGGCCTCATATGGGTCAAAGAGGGCATAAGGGAAACCTTATGAGCATTCTATTATAGGGCATAGCAGCAGCGGCTATTTAGTGTGGTTGCCCTAACAGGGCAACCAGACTATAGTACTCTATACACTTTATTCCACTTCAAGATAAACAATATTTCGAACCACATCTCCTCCCACAGTTTTTATCCCCTAATGTTGTGCCATATATCAAAATGACCATCTAAATCGGGAATCGTGCGCTTGTATTTTGCTAAGAGATTGGTTAAATAGTTTAATTGATATTGATTTATTAGTGCATTAAATTCACCCATCCACTTTAATGGAAAAGTGAAAAAACTCAAATTCAAGTATTTTTTTCTCAGAAACCGTAAGAGCTAGAGTTACCAGATTTGGAGGGATAATTCATAATTAAGTCCCAAATTATTGAAAAAAATATCACACCATTTGGCCTCATGGTGGCGCTATAACAGCCCCCTTTACGTTTTGGCCTGTAACTCTTGAACCGTAGGTCCGAAAATCAAAATGTCTTTTCACCTGGATTCCTTGGGTCACTACGCATCTCCCCATATAGCCCACGCCCATTTGCGTCAGGATAGATTTTTTGATATTGATTTATTTCTGCATTAAATTTCCCCATCCACTTTAATGGGAATTGCAAAAACTCCCATTCAAGTATTTTTTTCTCGGAAACCGTAAGGGCTACAGTTACAAGATTTGGAGGGGAGGTTAATAGTTTTTTGAAAAATTATTAAGAAAATAATCACACCAGTCGGCCACATGGTGGCGCTATAACAGCCCCCTTTACCTTTTGGCCTATAACTCTTGAACCGTAGGTCGTAAAATCAAAATTTCTTTTTCCCTGGATTCCTTGGGTCACGACGCATCTTCCCATATAGGCTACGCCCATTTGCGTCAGGATAGATTTTCCGCCATTTTGAATTTTCTTCAAAACACACTTTTTGCTCCTTTTCCTTCAATTTTTTTCCAAATCTCACACAAATCGGTACACGTGATCTATGGACCCATGCGATGAATATATCCAAACGGCATATTGATAGTCCTTACCGTTCGTCCGTAATTGGCTTCCAAAGTTAGCGGGAGGGGCCCGTTTTACAAAGAATGCCAAAAATCACGAACGAAACGTCCAATCGATCCCAGATTTGAATCACATGTCGAGGGTGGTTTAATCAACAAATCCCCAAAAGCATTTCCACTTTGACCCATAGGGGGCGCCACAAATGCGCAAAATGTAACCGTTCGATGCAAAAACATGATTTTTGGGGGGATCAATCCTCTCAAAATGAAACGCAAGCGATCTCAGGAGTGACGACACAATGTAATTGGCGCAGCCTCCGACGTTATTCCTCCCGGCGTATTCCTCGAGTCCCGGCGGCCGCGACCCGCGACCGGCGTCGGCGCAACCACACTCTGCAATTTCCCCGGAATTGCGACGCGTCTAGTTTCTGGTTCCACTTCAAAATAGTCAATGCATTTTTCCCATTGACATTTCCAAACATATTTATATCAATTAATTTAAGCCTAGAATCAAGACATCCAGAGTCCTGATGAATCATGACCACAAAACATTTGTTTCTGTGATTTATTTTATTTTATATTTAATTATATGATATACTATATTTAATAAATACTTTGTTCTGTGCGTGTGTGCGCGTGCGTGCGTGTGTGTGTGTGTGTGTGCGTGTGTGCGTGTGCGTGTGCATGTGTGTGTGTAATGGTTGTGGGAAAACGGCCTGGTTCCAAAGCGTTGCTTTGGTTATTATCACATCATGACCTCTGACCTGGCTGGCTGCCTTTCTTAACACTTGGGAACTGTCAGTGGATGAACTACTGTGTGTGTGTGTGTGTGTGTGTGTGTGTGTGTGTGTGTGTGTGTGTGTGTGTGTGCGTGCGTGCGTGCGTGCGTGCGTGCGTGCGTGCGTGCGTGCGTGCGTGCGTGCGTGCGTGCGTGCGTGCGTGTGTGTGTGCATGCGTGTGTTCGTGCACAGGTATGTGTGTATGCATGTGTTTACATGTGTCTGTCTGTCTGTCTGTCTGTGTGCTTGCGCATTTATGCATGAACAGGTATTTGTGCATGCATGTGTGTGTTGACGTGTTTGAGTGTGTATGTGTGTATGCATGTATGCATGTGTGTGTGTGTGTGTGTGTGTGTGTGTGTGTGTGTGTGTGTGTGTGTGTGTGTGTGTGTGTGTGTGTGTGTGTGTGTGTGTGTGTGTGTGTGTGTGTGTGTGTGTAATAGCGTGCAGCGCTACAATCCGAGACACCACTTGGTCTGAAGAGCCTTAGGGACCCTTTCTCATCACAGCCTCTTTTTTTTTCTCTTTCTTTTTTTCCCAAGGTTCATGCCCAGTCTCTCTCTCTCTCTCTCTCTCTCTCTCTCTCTCTCTCTTATTGCTGGGAGGCTCCCAGAGGAGGAAGCACATGGCCTGTTTTTAAACACAGCCAGACATTCGCCCAGAGAACCAGAGGAAACACTTCCTATACATCCCCACGTTACATCTCATAAAAAGCCTTCCGTCCGCTAACGGACCTAGCATGACTTAAACAGGTTCAGGCATCGCCTCTGACTCTCTCAACAGTCCTCCTGCTGCTACTTAAGTCTGGGTTTATACTTCATGCTACAACGGTGTCCCGCTCTGAAAATAGCCGATCTACCAGCTCACAGGGCGTCGCTTTCGCGCCGCATTGTGAGCTTGTAGATCTGGCTATTTTCAGAGCGGAACACCGCCTCACAGCGAAGTATACATAGGGCTTTACTGTTTGCTTTTAAAGTAAATGTAGGTTACCTAGTAACCTTAATAACCTGTAGGTTACCTAGTAACCTTAATAACCTGTAGGTTACCTAGTAACCTTAATAACCTGTAGGTTACCTAGTAACCTTAATAACCTGTAGGTTACCTAGTAACCTTAATAACCTGTAGGTTACCTAGTAACCTTAATAACCTGTAGGTTACCTAGTAACCTTAATAACCTGTAGGTTACCTAGTAACCTTAATAACCTGTAGGTTACCTAGTAACCTTAATAACCTGTAGGTTACCTAGTAACCTTAATAACCTGTAGGTTACCTAGTAACCTTAATAACCTGTAGGTTACCTAGTAACCTTACTGGACTCCCTTAAATACTGGCAGTGGCACACAACTACACACTATTACACACTACTACACACAACTACACACTACTACACACAACTACACACTACTACACACTGGCTCACTGCACTGCAGAATGACTCAAGCACAACTGTAAGGCTTTTCTTGGACTCAATATGGACCTACAGTACCTTTGTGTCTAACCTCATGTATATACTGTACCAGCTGGATTATACTATGTGTATATATGTAGATATCTTTCTTTTTGCGTGTTCTGTTTGTGTTTTTATTTATTCTCTCCATGCCCCCCCCTCCCCCCCCCCCACACTCTTATAATAACAAATAACAAGAATGATGGAGCTTCCACAAAAACTAATTTCACTTCTTTACACCGTAAACTGTGATGTGACAATAAAGATGATTCTATTGTTCAGTATTCAGAATGAAACTACACAGAGACACAAATAGACGATACACATAAGTAGAGTTTACTGAGAGAGCATAAGGGATAGGTAAGCTAAATATTGTATGTGCCATCATGTATTTCCAATACAACCAATTGCCAATATACTGTACATTAGCCAATAGAAAACAAGTTGCCAGCTACTGTAGCCCGCTGGATTCTTTTTTGACTGGCCTGAGTTTTGAATATTAAAGCCGAACAAAATAAAACAGTGTACAATACGTGGATAAAAAGAAATACAAATACAGAAACGGGTGCACTAGAAAGTATGAGAACCACTAGGTTTTTATATATATTTTATATATATATATATATATATATATATATATATATAGGTTATAGCAGCACATTGCCCATTTCCATGACTTACCACTTTCTGCAGCCCATCGATGAGGTTACTGACGACCACCCTGAGACCTTTGAGCTCCTGGAACATGGTGCTGAGCTCCTCACACGACCGCTCACACATGTCCGAGCCCGGCTCGCCCGTCTTCTGACCGATGACGTTGGTGGTGATGGAGGGACTCACGTCCACCACCTCTGTGCTCTCGCTCACCGTGTTGCCCTCATCTGGAAGGACAAACAGCAGAGGAACCATGTGGTCAATGGGCTGGGCGACCATATTTATTCATAAAACCCAAACCGGGGCCCAAAATCACTTAAATCCGATAGCCGATCTACAAGCTCTCATCGCATCGCAATGAGAGCTTGTAGATGTGCTATTTTTCCTACTTTTGACAATTTCTTTCTTTTTGAATTTCTATTTTTTATTTTCGCCTGGTGTTTTCATCAGGATGATGGAAAATGATGTTAACACTTGCAGTAGCACACCTAGTGACTGCACCTAGTACTGCACCTTTCAACAGAACACTATGTTTACGTAAAGCACTCAAAGTGTATCTGTGGCAGAAACCAGGGCAATGTGTTAGTGAGTGACATTTAAGTGTTTTAGAGATATTTGTCTGGACTCGGGGCACACCGGCATCAAAGCAGGGCAATCCCTGCCGTCTGGTCACTGTATAAATGGGGGGAAACCTACTTGAGAGGCTCAGTGATCTAAAACACAGGGAACCTGTTTCACAAAGCTGTGTGACTTCCCATTTCCCAATAACTGGGCTAAAACAATGTGGTGGCGAGAAGCACTTATTTTTGTCTCTAAAAAACAGATGTTCATTCAGCAGTATTCGATTTGAAACGTCTTCACTTCGGCCGTTAATCTCTCCACCAGAGAGGGACTCGGGTGGGGGTTGTTTGATGGGTGGGGGGGGGGGGTACTCAAAATAGAAATGTGCGTCTCCTTGCGTGATGAGAAAAACACACTATTGTCATAAATCCTTTCCATGGATCCATGACCTTTGAGATGAGTGGGCACTTCTAATACGCGCTTAACAAGCTGGAGAGCGCCTTGACGTTCCCAGATGGATTTAAGCGGAGCCAAAGAAGCCGATCCGTTGCCCTCGTCCTTTCAGCAAATCATTCTATACGCTTATCCCTGTGAGCCTGAACTGAGCTGTCTGTCATGTAAACACACAGAGACACGCTGCATCAGCCTCTCACTGCATGGTGGGCCCGCTGCCTTTTCAACCAGGAGCCAAGCACGGGGTCAGGCCCAGGCACTAGAGATAGCATCTTCTAGACATAAACACAGTGGAATCCCTGGTGATCCAGTCTGGGTTCACTGGGATTGGAATGCAGCACACAATCTGCTCTACTTAAACGGCCACAGATTTTTAACCTGAATCCCATTCCGTTCTGTTATCATGAGGACATCTGATAATCTGATAGAAGACTGATAATCTGTTCTCCCTGTGTCTCTCAGGGTAGTTGATACCCTCACAAAAACATGTAGTAATCCTGGTCACTAAACTCCTCCCCCATGACAGCCGGGGTGCCTGATGGAGGGGAAAGGAACTGGTTGGAATAACGTGTTCCTTCCACGCGCTACGTCCAACCAGGGAAACTCCCTCCTGTCAGGTGACAAGAAGGTCAGTTGGCTCTCATGCATTGAAGGAGGCATGAGCTCGGCCCTGGCCTCCCTAGGCTGGAGAGGGGAGTGTAGTGCCGAGGATCACTTAGAAAATTGGCACCGGGTGAAAAATAAGGGTTACAAAAATCGTGGGATAAAAAATAAAAATAAATAAAAAGACTGATAATCTGATACAATCTGTTATCACAGGGACATCTGATAATCTCCCCAAAGCATTGTGGGGAAAGAAGATTTCCCCACAATGCGAGGCTTCCGGAGCCTTTGAGAGGCAGCTTTGAGGCACAGAGAAGAACACATGATTGTGTTGTTTCATGTCAGATTACCACACATCCTCCTCACAATAATAGTATAATTCCGGGGTTAATCTATGCCAGGGGTTTGTCAGAGTAAAAGGATTCCCTGAATCTTCTGTTCACATTACGGCACATTTAGAGTAGGAAGTTGTGGAAGAATAGTCCTGTCTGTCAAATAAATAAACGTCCGGAGCATAATGTGTCTGCCAGCTGTGTGGACAAACCCAAACCCACTCACAGGACCAGCACAAGACATCCCATGTTAGACATGTTTGGGTCATAATCATGCTTTTATGTTCCATTATAAGATTAAATAAATCTTAATTTTATCCCCAAGGGGATAACTGTAATATTTCAGCAATATTTACTCATTTTAGCTGGTTCTGTTTCACGACACTAGTTTGAATTATAACAAACGTAAATAGCAAACAAACTGTGTAGATGCACGACTGCATTTTCATAGCGATTGGAGGATTAGGGTTAGGGTAACCCTAACCCTAACCCAATAGTCATATATGGGTGTTGTCTTTGCAAAAAGGAGAGCCACAGCCAAGACCCATTAGAGATCTGCAGCCATGTAAAGACCCATTAGAGATCTGCAGCCATGTAAAGACCCATTAGAGATCTGCAGCCATGTAAAGACCCATTAGAGATCTGCAGCCATGTAAAGTGGCGTTGATGAATAGGAGCCCAGAGACTGTAAATCAAGAAGTCATTCTAACTCGGTTTTAATCCAAAAAGGTCCCACTGTAGCCAAGGCTACGGTTTTGTTCTTTCTGAGTCTGGTGGACCCATTCAAATCTCAGGAGAGTTTCACTGTGCGTGTGCACGTGAACGCATGCACGCTTTTTCCTGTGAAAGTATTTATGCATTCTTCGAACTGATAAGCGTTCCCTGTATTTCCCGGAAGACAAAAGTCAGAGGACTTCTAAAAAATCATTTATTAGTTCTCATTAATGTCTGTCATGACACTTTTTATGAGTGTGACTTTGTCTGAAGTTCTAATATTAGAACTGATAACGGGGCAGTATGTTGGCTGGTACCAATGTCTAGACAGTTTCCAGTTGTTGCTTTTAAATAAAAAACCTTTATTAAATACATACGCTCATTCAGATGGAATTGAAAGCTGATTGTGGCACAAGCAATGCCACAACCACACACGTGCATTCTTGCAACACACACACACACACACACACACACACACATGCACGCACACACACGCGCACACACACACACGCACGCACGCACATGCACACACACGCGCGCGCGCACACGCACACACACACGCACGCCGTTTTTACAGATATTTTTGCCAAAACAGTGCAAAATCACTTCTAATGAATTTGAATAAATGATTTTTTTCTTCCTACAAGCACAATTGTGAACTTGTAAATCTGCTATTCTGGGGAATTTCTCAAAAGCCTATAATGACATGCCCACAAATACCTATGTCATTATAGCCATGCCTATAATGACATGACTTTAAAATTGTCAGGTTTAATGTGGTTGCAAATCAACATTAAACATCGGCTGCATAATTGCTGATACTGATGTCGACAAAAAATGACAAACAATGGTCGATATATCGGCCAAACCAATACATCAGTCTGGCTGTAGAGAGAGAGAGTGTGTGTGTGTGTGTGTGTGTGTGTGTGTGTGTGTGTGTGTGTGTGTGTGTGTGTGTGTGTGTGTGTGTGTGTGTGTGTATACAAATGGAAGCGGAGGCTCCCTGCTCTGCTGTATAGTATTCAGTGTGTGTGTGTGTGTGTGTGTGTGTGTGTGTGTGTGTGTGTGTGTGTGTGTGTGTGTGTGTGTGTGTGTGTGTGTGTGTGTGTGTGTGTGTGTGTGTGTGTGTGTGTGTGTGTGTGTGTGTGTAAAGGTCTGCTGTATAGTATTTACTCTGGTTTCTATGTTCTTTTCCCTGGGCATCACCCCTGGAGTCGCCGCCAGTGGAAATAAACGTAAACATCTGCCTCTCCTTTTGTTCACCAGCACCAAGGCTGACCTCAAGCCACTGCGTCCACACGGCTGTTTCCGTAAACATGACGTAATGCCGTGAGATCTCTCTCTGCCACATATCAAATCTGTAAGCGTTTCAGAGCCATTTAAAAGATGAACCAAAGAGCTATATTCAGACAATGGACTATCGATGATAAGCACTTGTTTTAACGAAACGCAGACGCCGCTCGTGTGAAACTACTTTCTAATGGCATCATTGTATAGAAGTGGTTTTCAAACCTTTTCATGTCAAGGACCCCCACAATGATGTTTTTTTTTGGCTACGGACCCCCCGTCTCAAAAACTATTCTTGTGCCAGGATTTTTTTTAAATAGCTGAGCTTGTATATCTGCTATTTTTGAATAGCCAAAGTATAAAATATGGTTAAAGTGGTTAAAATGATTGTGATGCCATATTAACTAGTTTTGCTGGGGACCCCCTGGTACCCCCCCCAAGGACCCCTGGGGGTCCCCGGACCCCACTTTGAGAACCAATGTTGTATATTGAAACAGAGATGGAAGATGATCTATAGCTGTTATGGATCATGGCTCTTGGCCGTGCAAATCTAATACATAAATACACAGATTTTGTGGGAAACATAATGTGTGTGCTCTCTAGCGCCTCCTATTGGTAGAATATGGATGTAAACTTCATAGATGATCAAAAATAAAGACAATCCTTCCTACCTGGTTTGGTGACATCACAGTCTCTGCTCTTCAAGACGTCTTCCAGTGGCGTATCGAAGATGAAACGCACGTTCTGCAGTAATCCCTGTAACCATGATGATAGAGACTCGTCACTATGACAGCTGTTGCACTTTCTATTATGTTTCTGCTATTTTTGGTGACTTTAAAGGGGGTTGGTGTGTGTTGGTATATGGCTGGGAGCCTGTGCTGTAAAATAAGCTTGTGAATTATAGGCTTAGGTAAAGCCACACATGTTTCCTACAACGTATGATTGGGGACAACACTGGGGCCTCTTAAAAAGTCCAACCAAGTGCCAATGGAGGAGACCACACAAGTTAATAACCCAGAGACTCAAGTTCCTGAACCCTTTGAAATGCTCTTCTACATGAATAGTCCAGCAGACTATATATAAACCAGTGGGTCTCCATTACGTTTTGATTACGAGGACCCCCAGTTTATGCTGAATAGGTATGTATAGCATTAGACCAGTGGGTTTCAACCTTTTTCATATCAAGGTCCATTATTTGAGCCACGGACGACCGTTTGATGAGATTTAGACTCTCAGACCACAAGACTTAGAATAATTTGTTATTGTTGGATAAGGTTTTGTCCATGCTGTATTGGTGTTGTACCAAGAGGAGAGATAACAGACAAACGTTGATCAAAATAACAATTCTTCTACATTCTCTAATAGTGTAGACTTCTTGTAAATTAGGTAATGCAGATGTTTAACAATAATTTAACTCTTGGTTACCAACTCTCCATCATTTAGCTGGGGACCACCTGGAACCCCCTCAAGGACCACTGGTGGTCCCCGGACCACTGGTTGAGAACCACTGCATTAGACCACCACTCTGAGAGGGTGCAAATGGAACCAAATGGACCCCCATTTGCACACTCTCAGAGTTACACATCTGTAAGGGTCCATTTGGTTCTTATCTTTGAATAATTTAGCCGGGGACCTCTCAAAGACCCCTGGGGGTCCCTGGACCCCAGAATGAGAAAACCACTGCTATGGTGATCCTATCAAAAGGACGACTCTCTCTTACCCTGAAGTGGTTCTCGCGGATGGAGCCTTTGGCCACGAACATGCGGCTGCCCTGGGCCGTCAGGTGCTCGTAGAAGGGCTCGTCCAGGATGAAGCTGTCGATCAGAGCACAGCCCACGTACAGGTGGGCGTTCTCGCCGTGCACGTGCAGCGTGACGTTCTTCCACTGCGAGTCGGACAGGTCCACGTCCTCGAAGGAGACCACGTTCTGCGAGCCGTCCACCCAGTACACCAGGTCCAGGGAGTTGGCCCGCCCGTTGGACACGATCTCGAACTGCCGCTGGCCCTCCGCCGGGCCCTCCAAGGCCAGCAGGGTGCCGCGGGAGGCGCGGTCCTGGCGCATGCTGGCGGAGAAGATGAAGCCCTCGTTGTTGAGGATCTGCTGGAGGATCTGCTTCATGATGGGGGGGCTCACGGGGGGAAGCTGGTCGAAGCGGATGAAGCGGTACGCGGGCGCGTCCGAGTTCTGGCCCCGGAACTGTTTGGCCCCCAGAGTCCTGCGCGTAATGTGGCTGACCTCGAACAGGTCAAACGCCGTCTCGTCCTCTTGCTCCCCATCTTTAAGGGTTAACAGACAACATGTTTAAGAGTTAACAGACAACATCTTTAAGAGTTAACAGACAACATGTTTAAGAGTTAACAGACAACATGTTTAAGAGTTAACAGACAACATCTTTAAGAGTTAACAGACAACATCTTTAAGAGTTAACAGACAACATCTTTAAGAGTTAACAGACAACATGTTTAAGAGTTAACAGACAACATGTTTAAGAGTTAACAGACAACATGTTTAAGAGTTAACAGACAACATCTTTAAGAGTTAACAGACAACATCTTTAAGAGTTAACAGACAACATCTTTAAGAGTTAACAGACAACATCTTTAAGAGTTAACAGACAACATCTTTAAGAGTTAACAGACAACATCTTTAAGAGTTATCAAACACATCTTTAAGAGTTAACAGACAACATGTTTAAGAGTTAACAGACAACATGTTTAAGAGTTAACAGACAACATGTTTAAGAGTTAACAGACAACATGTTTAAGAGTTAACAGACAACATGTTTAAGAGTTAACAGACAACATGTTTAAGAGTTAACAGACAACATCTTTAAGAGTTAACAGACAACATATTTAAGAGTTAACAGACAACATCTTTAAGAGTTAACAGACAACATATTTAAGAGTTAACAGACAACATCTTTAAGAGTTAACAGACAACATCTTTAAGAGTTAACAGACAACATCTTTAAGAGTTAACAGACAACATATTTAAGAGTTAACAGACAACATCTTTAAGAGTTAACAGACAACATATTTAAGAGTTAACAGACAACATCTTTAAGAGTTAACAGACAACATCTTTAAGAGTTAACAGACAAGAGGAGGGAAAATAAACAGTGGTGGAAGAAGTACTTGAGATATTTTACTTGAGTAAAAGTAGCAATACCACAATATGAAAATACTACGTTAAACTACAAGTAAAAGGCATGTGTTCAAAATGTTACTTGAGTAAAAGTACAAAAGTATTGGCATCAAAATATACTTAAAGTAGCCTACCAAAAGTAAAAGTACTAAAATGTTTGAAAATAGCAGATCTACAAGCTCACAACGTGCCACGATTGTGTATAAAATAGGGCTGAAGTGGTTAATGTATGTTTTATATTATAATCATGTATATCTGCAAAGTAACTAGTAACTACATTTTTCAAATAATTGTAGTGGAGTAAATGTATAATATTTTCCTCAGAGATGTAGTGGAGTAATAGTTAAGGTATTGAAAATTGGAAACACTCCAGTAAAGTAAAAGTACCTCAAAATTGTACTTAAGTACAGTACTTGAGTAAATGTACTCAGTGACTTTACACCACTGAAAATAAATGTTGGGAGAACACAATGAATAAGCTATATCTCATAATTAACCCATTACACATGTTCTACTGAAATGGCATAAAGTGGGGCAAATAAAGTAACCATTTCAAGATGGATTATAACACAACAATATTAATATTCATTGTAACAATAACATCAATGAGATACATTGCTTTTTCATACATTATGGTCTCCGTTTACCTTGAGTTAATGCTTGGAGGCAATGAATGACTATGGGCAGCAGACAGAGAACTCTCCTGAGGATCATTTCTCCTTCAAAACAGAAGAAGAATGGTTGTTATCCATTGACCACATAATACTACTAGGATTGTTCCTTTAATTGCCTGTGATTGTCATTGAAACGTTAAAGGCTGCTTTGCTGTCATAGGGTTAGGGTTAGAACCTCTCCCTCCACTGCATAGCTAGATATGAGGTGGTTCCAGTCTTGGGTACTGAAAGGTGAGGACACTTATTTAATATTGGCCATTATGCATGATTCTTACCTTTTCTACGCATCGTATCCATAAAGTAAAGGTCAGCCCCCCTGCTCTCACATGTTTTACATTTTAGCGCTCAAGAGAATCGAAGCGACGGGTTAAAACAAGCGTTTAAATCACTTTGTTAGTTCAGCCTGCGCCATGTTTTCACGATGCAATCTTACGGATGCAGCAGTACAGCGCAAGCGGACGAGGGTTGACTGGCCACAGGCTGATTCAATAAGTGATTTAAACGCTGGTTTAAACCCGTCGCTTAGATTTTCTTGGCCGCTAAAATGTAAAACATCTGAGAGCAGCAGAAAACCTTTACTTTGTGGATACGATGTGCGAAAAAAGGTAAGAATCCTGCATATTGGCCAATTTTCGCCGGTGTCGTCACCTTTCAGCACCACAGACTGTGGAACCTCATCTCGGAGTCAGTGGAGAGAGAGGTTCGGATCGGAACTAATTCAATATTAAATACTCAATTGGTGAACACAGCGGATAACAGTAATAAACGCCATAGTGCTTTCATTGGGTTTAATCCTTTTAGCATTCTTTTTAGAACTGCACTTTCTGTGCGTTTTCTTTGCAAACTACTTCAGTATTCAATCAATCAAAAACAATCAATCAATCAATCAAATATACATTTCTAGCCGGATCCAGGCAGTCAGCGCATAAATTAATCCAATTAAGAGTTTAAACAGTAAAACGTGCAATAAATATTACATTATCAGAGAGAGAGAGAGAGAGAGAGAGAGAGAGAGAGAGAGAGAGAGAGAGAGAGAGAGAGAGAGAGATCAATAGCCTACCTTTGCGATGAAAACGTGTCTTTTTTCTTTTTAAACTGTATTTATCCGTCAGAGAGAAGAAAACAACCCGCGGAGTAAAATAGATCAATTCCTCTTCTTATGTGTGAGTGTGAAGGGTTAACAGGATCCACTCTGCAGTCAGTAAAGTAACGGATCACTATTAAATCCACACAGTGATCTAGTGGCTGCCTGGGGAGCAGCTCTCTCCTTCTAACTGAGCTCCTGCTCCTCTGTCTCACCTCCTCTTATAAAGAGGAGCAGAGAGCAGTCTGTCCATCATCAGGTTTCACAGTGTTTGGTTGGTCCGCTGTGGAAACAGGATGACATCATTCTGATCTGATGGCGTCATTTTCCCTCATTCCATCCATGGTCACTCTAGTCTGACCCCCCCCCCCTCCTAATAACACCGATACCGATGCCCCCCCGCACCCCCCCAGTGGTGTAAAATGTACTATTTAGTAAGTCATTTTAAGTAAAAGCATCAACCACTATGTGGAAATACTACATTACAAGTAAAAGTCCGGAATTCAAAATTTACTTGAGAAAAAAAGTGCAAAAAGTATTGGCATCAAAATATACATAAAGTAAAAGTACTCATATATGCACAATGTCCTATTTCAAGTTTTCAAAATGTAAATAAATCTTTTGAAAATAGCAGATCTACAAGCTCACAACACGTCGCCATGCGAAATATATATATAGAACTTAAGTGGTTAATGTATCAGTAATAAAAAACCTAAATCTACAAAGTAACTAGTACATTTTCCAATAAAGGTAGTGGAGTAAAAATACAATATTTTCCTCTAAGATGCAGTGGAGTAGAAGTAAAAGTATTGAATATTGGAAATAATCCAGTACAGTAAAAGTACCTCAAAGTTACTTTCCACTCCCCCCCCCCCCTCCTCCACCTATATCAAAATCTTTAGTTCACCTCTTTGTAGTGAAACGCTTCATTTATTAGGCTAGTGGAGAATATCATGATAAACATCTACAAGCTCAAAGCTCTGCTAGTTTTGGCCCTCGAAGCTATTATGCAATGAAAAATAAATCAGGATGAATAAATTAGAAATAGCAGCTACTGCCATGCATGACAACTGAATGTCCCTTGTGTGATGAATACAGTTCTGTCTGTCTGTCTATCTGCCTGCCTGTCTGTCTGTCTGTCTGTCTGTCTGTCTGTCTGTCTGTCTGTCTGTCTGTCTGTCTGTCTGTCTGTCTGTCTGTCTGTCTGTCTGTCTGCCTGCCTGTCTGTCTGTCTGTCTGTCTGTCTGTCTGTCTGTCTGCCTGTCTGTCTGCCTGCCTATCTATCTATCTATCATAATTCCGTATTTATTGGGTCATTCTCTCATTCCTGGTCACTCTAAAACCCTCATCCATCTATGAGTGTGGGGATCAGAAAGTCATTGACTGTCAAGGAGGGAGATGGAGAGATGGAGAGACAGAGAGATTAAGAGATGGGAGATGGGAGATGGAGAGATGGGAGATGGAGAGACAGAGAGATGGGAGATGGGAGATGGAGAGATGGAGAGACAGAGAGATGGAGAGATGGAGAGATGGGAGATGGAGAGACAGAGAGATGGAGAGATGGGAGATGGAGAGACAGAGAGATGGAGAGATGGAGAGATGGAGAGATGGGGAGACAGAGAGGTGGGAGATGGAGAGACAGAGAGATGGAGAGATGGAGAGATGGGAGATGGAGAGACAGAGAGATGGAGAGATGGAGAGATGGGAGATGGAGAGACAGAGAGATGGAGAGATGGGAGATGGAGAGACAGAGAGATGGAGAGATGGAGAGAGTAGTCTACATAATGTAATGTGGTGATGTGCATTTTCTCTTGGTCTGAGCACTGACAGTGACAACCATACTGTGTGCGTTGACAAAATATGACAAATTAGGATCATTATGATCATTATGATCATAGGATCAAATGACATATAGTCACACTTCCATGTACGTCCAAATATAATTTGTCATTTGTCATTAGTGTAACATAATTGCTTTTATTCATTTATTGTTACCTATCAATGAGGTAAAAGAAGTGAAGAAAAACAAAGAAAGAGAATCCCAGCTATGTCCGTAATGTACTGTAGGCTACACAGTGAATAATAATAATAATGTACTGTAGGCTACACAGTGCTATGTCCGTAATGTACTGTAGGCTACACAGTGAATAATAATAATAATGTACTGTAGGCTACACAGTGCTATGTCCGTAATGTACTGTAGGCTACACAGTGCTATGTCCGTAATGTACTGTAGGCTACACAGTGAATAATAATAATAATGTACTGTAGGCTACACAGTGCTATGTCCGTAATGTACTGTAGGCTACACAGTGAATAATAATAATAATGTACTGTAGGCTACACAGTGCTATGTCCGTAATGTACTGTAGGCTACACAGTGAATAATAATAATAATGTACTGTAGGCTACACAGTGCTATGTCCGTAATGTACTGTAGGCTACACACAGTGAAATAGTGGAATGGAAATGACCTCTAATAGATATTTTGGATGCTTCCTCTTGGCTTGGCGAGGAAGGGCCTTGGTGTCTGGACAGATTTGCCAAAGTTTCACTCATTCCTGGAGGATGTTCCAGAGAGGAATGGACAAAGGCAAGTCTTATAGCACACCTTAGTCATGGTGTGCGTCATTTGGAAGAATGCAACTGATTTTAAAGTGGTGGAGAACAAAAAAAAGGGGCAAGAACTGACAGTTTTTGGACCAAATGGGGGGCAGTAACCTTTCAACAACTGGTAGCACTTATCTGACTGAAGCTGTAGGAGAGAGAGAGAGAGAGACACACCAACAAATGGTTTAGGAACATGAAGCCATCAGAATGCTGCTGAGTGATGATAGAAATGTTATGCAATCACTAGAGATCATAACATTAAAACCTGCCACAGATGACAAGAGTGATAAAATATCAAGTAAAAAGTATGCTGCTCGACCTGCCTTTTGTTCTGTTTAGAATAACAGCATTAGAATACAGAAATGATATTCAGCATCTACTGCTTTACATTCCTAACTGAGAATGTACAAATGTAACCAAAGGTACCGTTACGGCCCGGGTCCAATTGGTTACAACTGTACACTTACAGTGTGTTACCTAGGTAAGGAAATAGGTGGTGAAATACAAAATCGAGATGTGACTCACCGAAAATATACCGACAGTGAAAGTACTCATTATGCAGAACGCCCCATTTCAAGTTTTCAAAATGTATGCAAATCTTTGTCTACAAGCTCACAACGCGTTGTGAGCTTGTACATCGGCTATTTTCAAATAGCTGAAATATATAGAACTTACAGTAAGTGGTTAATGTAATAACAATCTAAATCTACAAAGTAACTAGTAACTAAAGTTTTCAAACAAAGGTAGTGGAGTAAAAGTACAATATTTTCAACAGAGATGTAGTGGAGTTTCATGTGTAAATTACAATACACAGTAAACACACAAACCGGAGACGAAAAACGCATTCGGAGGCATTTCCCTAAAAACTAGAGTACTAGTTACATATTCTGAAAAAAAGTATTAGTAGAGATAATTTGACCTGGTTAAATGAAACAGCCTGGAGAATAGTGTCACATAAGACCAATGTAGCTTTGGCACCGCACAAAAGACAAATCTTGAGTGTTAATTGAATCCTGAGACTCACTCAGGCTTTGTGAGCTGAAGGGCAGAATGCTGAGTGCTTACTGCAGCACAGAGAGGCATTGAATCTCATTTCTTTACAAGATAGATAAATAGATCTTTATTGATCCGACGGGGACATTTCTGTTGTCATGGCAGCACACCGCTGTTATGAAAGAAACAGAGATACAGCCAGGGGTAAAAAGAAGAAAAGTACAAAAAAGAGTAAACAGGTAGTAATGCATGTAAACTGTGGGAATAAAATACCAGAATGGAAGGAAATACAGGTATACTGTACCTGGCCCTGTGCACTATGTACAGTATGAGCTCTAATGGATGTAAATATAAATGTAGTCACAGTGTACTAACATTATATCAACAGAATTAACAGGTATATAATAATGGAGGCGCTGATAGCTGAGTGGTTAAGGCACGTTCCACACGGACAGTGAGTCCCCGGTTCAGAGCCACAGTGAAAGTGAGAAATATACAATCTATATCTGGTACATTATGTACATTATATGAGTATATATATAGGTATATAAATGTATATATATATACCTATATATGAGTGTATATATATATATAGGTATATAAAGATGAAGAGGTGAGGACAAAATGACCCAGAATTTTTGCTGAGTTTTGTTTTCCATCGTTTGCTTAAGTTACATATTTTTGAACTCTGGAAAAGCACTAGCAGGATGAACCCACAGCGTACAGATGAACCCACAGCGTACAGATGAACCCACAGCGTACAGATCTACTTCAGTTGCATTGGAGCTGAGATTTGGAGCCTCTCTATTAATATGAGGAAACATCCAGGATCCGGAGGAGAGCCGCGAGCAGGACGGGATGATGGATGTCATTCTGGTGATCAACAACTTCACTTTCCACTTCTTTTCTCCAAACACTGACCTCATTCTATGGCAGTTTGTGTGTTTTTACAAAAAAAAAGAAAGAAAGAAAAAAGGTTTGCTGTGTTGCAGAAAAGGAGGTTTTCAAGGGAAATCTGGCACCTGGACCTTTCTTTCAACAGCAGGTCAATGGAGAGAGTGACATGTGCAACTCCTGTTGCTTCCATATTAACCCCTTCAGACCCATTTTACCCATATTAACCACTTCAGACCCATGCTGTACTCTGTTACATATTAACCACATTAACTTCCATATTAACCATTTCAGACCCATGCTGTACTCTGTTACATATTAACCACATCTGTTGCACGACTGTGTCGCATGGAAATGCGTTGTGAGTAGGGGTGTAACGATACATTTTAATAGCGATACGATACTCATCACGATACATGGTTGACGATACGATACATGTGGCCATACGATCATTTAAAATCGTAACTATTTAGTAAAGAAATTAAATCTGTGTGAAACGTGTGGATAGGGCAGGTTTTTTTAAGGGAAACATTTATTATTATGTATATAAATACGTAAACAGGGATTCTTGACATGAACACAGAATACACACATTTATGGAAAAGTAATTAAACACATCTTTTTCTTCTTACTTCTTACCTGGAGACTTAGTATCCATACAATGGATTATTTACAAAATGATACGATATGATACAAAGTCAAACAACCCCTAGTTGTGAGCGTCTAAGATGGATGCCACACGTTGTGAGCTTGAACATTTTACATTACATGCCCAAACTAAATGAGGTAATTAGGTATTATATCAGGTTGAACGTGGGTTAAATGAGAGAGTAATTAAGTAATATATCAGGTTGAATGTGGGTTAAATGAGAGAGTAATTAAGTAATATATCAGGTTGAATGTGGGTTAAATGAGAGAGTAATTAAGTAATATATCAGGTTGAATGTGGGTTAAATGAGAGAGTAATTAGGTATTATATCAGGTTGAACGTGGGTTAAATGAGAGAGTAATTAGGTATTATATCAGGTTGAACGTGGGTTAAATGAGAGAGTAATTAGGTATTATATCAGGTTGAACGTGGGTTAAATGAGAGAGCCACAAGTCTTTGAATAAATGAGAATAAATTGCATTAAGTCAAATTGTCAGGAGTTTCAGTGTTAGACCCAAACACACAGGTAAAACTTGGAGTGGAAAGTTAAGTTTATTTTCTCCAGTATCAGGCATGGCAACAAAAAAACACATAATCCAGTACGAACTGGAGGAAACAGGTGACTAAGATTAGCAATAAGACCAGGCTTCAGAGACCAGACAGGTAACAGGTCGAGGTGCCCGTAGACACAAGGTTATAATGTACTTGTCTAAGTTGGAGGTTTGTCTGCATTCATTGCTGTGCTTACCGTCCCTTTTTATGACAATTCTTTAGTGATACTTCCAGTGTTGATTTTGACAGCATATTTTGATTTAGTTTTAGTCAGTCTTTTGAATAAAATTCCATTTAGTTTTAGTCATATTTTAGTCATCTGAAATGTTTTAGTTTTAGTCGACTAAATATAAGATTATAGTCGACTAAATCTACAGTTGATTTAGTCGACTAAAATGTATTTTTTTGGCGGTGCCTTGATGGCGTCATAATGGCTGATTTTACACTTGGTTGCATGTTGAAAATAGTCGATCTACAAGCTCACAACGTGTCACAGCACAACACCCGAGCGCAACCAAACATAAAATGACTTGTCTTTTAGTTCTACTGGATCTCTTCTCCACTAGATCCCTCACTAACATTTTAGTCTAGTTTTTATTTGTTGACGAAATTGTCAATATATTTAGTCTTAGTTTTAGTCATCATAGCTTAATTTTGATTTAGTTTTGATTTAGTTTTGATTTAGTTTTGATTTAGTTTTCGTCAGTGAAAAAAGGTAGTCGACAAACATTTTTCGTCATAGTTTTAGTCGACGAAATCAACACTGGATACTTCTACTGATACTGTACTGATACTGTACTGATACTGTACTGATACTGTACTGTACTGATACTGATACTGATACTGTACTGATACTGTACTGATACTGTACTGTACTGATACTCTACTGATACTGTATACTCTACTGATACTGTACTGATACTGTAATGATGCTGCTCCTTTTTTCTTCCTGTATATGTGCTCTTGCTGCTGCGTTGCCACTGCCAACTGAATTTCCCCCACGGGATGAATAAAAGTCGATCTATCTGGCTGCGAGCGAAGACAGGAAACACACTAGAACATTATTTGACTCCAGAATAAAGTAACACATTTAGAGATCCGACACAAATTGTCTTTTCTTTTTTGTAAAGATTAACAGCAAATTGCTCAATTATGTTGACCGTGCTGACAGCTGCACGCTAATGAATTACATTGGGTTCTGCGTGGCCTCATAAAACAGCCTTCAGAATAAAGCTCTCAGCTGGAAAGGTGAGTTATTTGTGGTAATCACTCCAGGACGTGTGTTTGTATTAACAGAGGAATAACATGCCACTTTATATGGACTTAAGTCATGTAGCTTGTCCAGTGTACTGTGTACTAGTCCAGTTACTGCTTTGCCATTACTTTGGTTATTGTCAGTCAAGGGCCAAACCAATGACACATTTCATGAAATGTGCAGATCAAATTGGTTCTTCACGGTAATGTCATCATTACGGGGCCAGAGCTCTGCTCTGGAACCGTATTGTTATTGGCAGTATTCTGTCACTTCTTCTTCTGCCACTTTTCGCAGTTCTGGCTGAACCGTGCAGTCGCTTTTTACGAAATTCGGCCATATGGTAGATGGTCATGAAAAACGATCAAAAAATAATTCTCACAATCTTTCGTCAAAAGGTGGCGCTATAGCACTCAATTGAAAATGCCAACTTCGAACAGGTACAACTCATGCCCTGTTTGACCTACAGCCATGAAACTTGGATACACATATGCGTCTCCTCATGCTGAACAACTTTCACCCTCTGACTTTTGACCTCTGACCTTTAGATCTCCCACCATTTTGAATTATATGAAAAACAGTCATTGGCTCCTAACTTCTGCATTTTTTCACTTATGGAAAATCCGTTGGAAATTTTTGTAGGCAGAGGTCCAAAGTTCAAGTGTGAAACGTTTCGTGCAGATTGCTCAAAAATCCCAGGAGGAGATAGATTTTAACTATTACAGTTTTATGAAAATTATTCATCTATGCCTAAAACATACATGCAGACTCACATTTCTTTGAAACTTTGCAGAAATGTACAGGGTCATTCCAAATATCACTGAAACCAATCTTACTCCAATTGGCCAAAAGGGGGCGCTATAGCAATTTTTTGAAAAGGCAGACTTTAAACAGGCATAAGTCATGCCTCGTTTGGCCGAAAGTCGTGAAACTTGCTTACACATGTGCCTTGACTCATGAGGAACACACGTATCGATTTGACCATTAAGCTCCGCCCTTAGATTTTCCGCAATTTTGAGCAGTTTGAAAAATACTTGTTTTTGCCAGTTCTGGCTTAACCGTGCATACGCTTTTTACGAAACTCGGCCATATGGTAGATGCTCATGAAAAACTACCAAGAAATAATTCTCACACTCATTCGTCAAAGGGTGGCGCTATAGCACTCAATTGAAAGTGCCAACTTTGAACAGGTACAACTCATGCCCTGTTTGACCTACAACCATGAAACTTCGATACACACATGCGTCTCTTCATGCCCGACAACTTTCGTGGTCTGACTTTTGACCTCTGACCTTTAGATCGCCCACCATTTTGAATTATATGAAAAACAGCCATTGGCTCATAACTTCTGCATTTTTTCACTTATGGAAAATCCGTTGGAAATTTTTGTAGGCAGAGGTCCAAAGTTCAAGTATTAAACGTTTCGTGCAGATAGCTCAAAAATCCCAGGAGGAGATAGATTTTAACTATTACAGTTTTATGAAAATTATTCATCTGTGCCTAAAACATACATGCAGACTCACATTTCTTTGAAACTTTGCAGTGCAGAAATGTACAGGGTCATTCCAAATATCACTGAAACCAATCTTACTCCAATGGGCCAAAAGGGGGCGCTATAGCAATTTTTTGAAAAGGCAGACTTTAAACAGGCATAAGTCATGCCTCGTTTGGCCGAAAGTCGTGAAACTTGCTTACACATGTGCCTTGACTCATGAGGAACACATCTATCGCTTTGACCAGTAAGCTCCGCCCGTAGATTGTCCGCTATTTTGAGCAGTTTGAAAAACACTTAAACCCAGGATTTTTCAGCTATTTGCGTGAAACTGTATCATCTGTGTAATCTCCTTTTTCATAGTTCTTTGTCTGTTGGTCCAATGGCGTCTCCCTTAAATGAGTGCCTCACAATCTCAAGGTCGCCAGTTCAAGCCTCACTTGATGCAGACTTAATTTAAGTTGAATTGCAAACAACATGACTGTATCAATGAATACATGTGCAAATGGTAAAGATAACCTGAAATGCTTATTTGAGAGTACGATTTCTCAATGTATGACATACTTCATTCTGAAAATAGCCGATCTACAATCTCAAAACTTTTCAGATAGCAACGTGTTTCTGAGCTTGTAGATCGGCTGCTTTCACTGTTTTCGGTAGCGAGGACATACAATTTCTCTATTGGTAAATGGTTTGTGAACGAGTGATCTTAGTGTTGGCTTGGTTCATGACAGAAGGCAAGAGTTTATGATCTTCAACAGACAACATCAGCCTGGACAAAGCTATAGCACTATAGGTAGTGTTGCAGCCTATTAGCCTATCATGGGGCGGCCATAGCTGGGTGGTTAGTGAGCACGCCTAGGGAACCAGAGGCCCTGGTTGCCCCAGGTATGATTCCAGGCCATCCCAGCATATGCGTCGATGAAATGAAATTTGTCCCTGAGCAAGACTCTTAACCCCTAATTACTCACAGGTTCTCATTGGAAACAAGACCACAAGGACTTTCATGAACGACCTGTTAAAAGGAATTATCCTTATCCTAGTCCGAAGGTTGAGAGTTCGATTCCTGTTATTGGCAATAGGTTGAGATGTCCAATCTATCCATTCTGTTTCCATCTCTCTCTCTCTCATCAATCTATTCCGTTTCCATGTCTCTCTTCAATCTATTCCGTTTCCATGGCTCTCTCTCTCTCTCTCTCTCTCTCTCTCTCTCTCTCTCTCTCTCCAGTTTCCATCTCTCTCTCTCTCTCTCTCTCTCTCCAGTTTCCATGTCTGTCTGTCTCTCTCTCACTGGCCCCGTATTATTGCTGCTTGCAGCTATATTTTGTGTTATATTCCTGTGTGACTGCAACATACAGGATGAAAAACACAATTACATTCAGCGACTGACAAAGAATATAAAAGTCTTCTTCAAAACCTTAGCTAAAAAAGATCAAAGTGTAACAAGGATTGTCTTTAAAGGGATAGTTGATGACCAGCGGACCGGTAGGCAGCGGTTCCGGTAGGAGACACAAAGGAGACTCTTTATGTCTCCTACCGGAACCGCTGCCGGTCACCAAATTATTGTCTTAGGAATGAGACAAAAACAAACAAATATCCATGAATTCGAGGCTCCATGGGGTGACTAATCGATAGAAAAAAAGTCATTTTGGGGGGGAACTATCCCTTTAAACTTGAGAGCATTTTCCTTCTTGACAGTGAATGGTTTGAGCATCAAGCAGCAACTTACAACAAAGACTGAGTCACGCAGAAAGCTTTGCTTTTAAACAAACACGACTCATGACTTGTCCTCCAGTGTTTATAAGACCGTTAGTCAACAAAGGAGCAACAAGCACTGTATGTAAAACATAAAAGATGATCAGTAAATATACCACAAATCATACAAACTATTGCTTTATGGAGTCAAATCAGATTGACGGTGACACTGGATTTCAAAGCATGACTCCATTAACTAAACCTATTAGAACTGAGAAAGTATCCGTGTCATTTTAGCTATAAATACAGCACATTGGTTGGCTATTCAAAAACAGCAGATATTCAAGCTCATAGTCACTTTGTGTCCCCCCATCTGAACTTGTAGATCTGCTATTTATGAAAATTTGTGCAAATATTTGAATATAATATATAATTTTAACTCAAATCTTTGCCTCTGGGGGGAACAAAATGTTTTGAGATGGGGGTCCGCGGCCAAATACATATCATTTTGGGGGTCCTTCACATGAAAGGGTTTGAGCACCACTGATATAGCAACGTAAGTTTTTCAGAAAACAGTTTTTTAGAATTATTTTTAGAATCTTAATGGGTTAAAGATGGGTCATCAACAGGCTCTAGATTTATATAGACCTTTCATTAGAGCTCTCACATAGAACGAGGCTTCACTGTTGTCATGGTGATAAGTGTTTGTACTAAATAGCATCTCCAACGTGATCAAAATGACAGTGAAGAACTACATGTGTACTGGAAGAGACATGGTTAACCAACATGAACCTCTGAGCATGTCATCATAGAACCCTAGCAACATGAACCCTAGCATTCCTATTCTGAGCATGTCATCATAGAACCCTAGCAACATGAACCCTAGCATTCCTATTCTGGGCATGTCATACTAGGCCAGCATCCAGTCAATTGGTGAACATTCGGCAATAATAGCAGATCTCACAAAGCGCTGCGCTGCAATTATGAACTTGTAGAACTTGGATGTTTTGGGCAAGGCGAGGGGATTTGGTGCAGAGGGGGGAAAGGAGGGGGCCAAGAATAGATCCCTGGGGGACACCGGTCAACGAAGTAAAAAGGGTTTATGTGGTTAACACCTAAGAAACCCACATGTACAATCAGTGACAACTAACTGCATTTATCATGAAGCAATGAAGCATGGATCAGACTATTACATGAAGCATGGATCAGACCATTACATGAAGCATGGATCAGACCATTACATGAAGCATGGATCAGACTATTACATGAAGCATGGATCAGACTATTACATGAAGCATGGATCAGACTATTACATGAAGCATGGATCAGACTATTACATGAAGCATGGATCAGACCATTACATGAAGCATGGATCAGACTATTACATGAAGCATGGATCAGACTATTACATGAAGCATGGATCAGACTATTACATGAAGCATGGATCAGACTATTACATGAAGCATGGATCAGACTATTACATGAAGCATGGATCAGACTATTACATGAAGCATGGCTCAGACCATTACATGAAGCATGGATCAGACTATTACATGAAGCATGGATCAGACTATTACATGAAGCATGGATCAGACTATTACATGAAGCATGGATCAGACCATTACATGAAGCATGGATCAGACCATTACATGGTGAAATTCTGGCTGAAAACAGTTGTTACATAAAAGTGACATAACCAATGTTTAACTTTTCCTTCACTGAAGGTTTATATGTAATCTAATGAGTGGGATTTGTTGATAAAGGATTTGATGAGACAAGAAATAGAATATTTGGTGAGTGATATTAGATTTGAGACAAAACATTTAATGTGTGTGACTCTGTGTGCAGCCTTAATGGACTGGCTCTGAAATGAGCCCACACTCTGATTATATAATAATAATGGAAGATATGACCACGGTTCAATTTGTAACACACACACCAAAAAGAAAAAACACAGGGGGGAGGGAGACATTTCGTTAACCACTTTAAGCCCTATTATTATGTTACCGTACACAAATTATTCATAATAGTCAATCTACAAGCTCCTGCTATTTTTTAAATAAAAATGTGTGTGACCCCCCCGCCCCTTTCTCTCAGCTGCCATTGCATTTTCATTTTTGAGATGCAATCATGTTTCTAATGACTTCCAGACTCACATGTTCTAACTCTAACCCTAACAGACTCACATGTTCTAACTCTAACCCTAACAGACTCACATGTTCTAACTCTAACCCTAACAGACTCACATGTTCTAACTCTAACCCTAACAGACTCACATGTTCTAACTCTAACCCTAACAGACTCACATGTTCTAACTCTAACCCTAACATACTCACGTGTTCTAACCCTAACATACTCACGTGTTCTAACTAACCCTAACAGACTCACATGTTCTAACTCTAACAGACTCACATGTTCTAACTCTAACCCTAACAGACTCACATGTTCTAACTCTAACCCTAACAGACTCACATGTTCTAACTCTAACCCTAACAGACTCACATGTTCTAACTCTAACCCTAACAGACTCACATGTTCTAACTCTAACCCTAACAGACTCACATGTTCTAACTCTAACCCTAACAGACTCACATGTTCTAACTCTAACAGACTCACATGTTCTAACTCTAACCCTAACAGACTCACATGTTCTAACTCTAACCCTAACAGACTCACATGTTCTAACTAACCCTAACAGACTCACATGTTCTAACTCTAACAGACTCACATGTTCTAACTCTAACCCTAACAGACTCACATGTTCTAACTCTAACCCTAACATACTCACGTGTTCTAACCCTAACATACTCACGTGTTCTAACTAACCCTAACAGACTCACATGTTCTAACTCTAACAGACTCACATGTTCTAACTCTAACCCTAACAGACTCACATGTTCTAACTCTAACCCTAACAGACTCACATGTTCTAACTCTAACCCTAACAGACTCACATGTTCTAACTCTAACCCTAACAGACTCACATGTTCTAACTCTAACCCTAACAGACTCACATGTTCTAACTCTAACAGACTCACATGTTCTAACTCTAACCCTAACAGACTCACATGTTCTAACTCTAACAGACTCACATGTTCTAACTCTAACCCTAACAGACTCACATGTTCTAACTCTAACCCTAACAGACTCACATGTTCTAACTCTAACCCTAACAGACTCACATGTTCTAACCCTAACAGACTCACATGTTCTAACTCTAACCCTAACAGACTCACATGTTCTAACTAACCCTAACAGACTCACATGTTCTAACTCTAACCCTAACATACTCACGTGTTCTAACTCTAACCCTAACAGACTCACATGTTCTAACTAACCCTAACAGACTCACATGTTCTAACTCTAACAGACTCACATGTTCTAACTCTAACAGACTCACATGTTCTAACTCTAACCCTAACAGACTCACATGTTCTAACTCTAACCCTAACAGACTCACATGTTCTAACTCTAACAGACTCACATGTTCTAACTCTAACCCTAACAGACTCACATGTTCCTCCACAGGTGCTGATGGGATGTAAGAGTTGCAGAAAGCCATGTTAGCATCTCCTGAGCTTAGGAGGTGGAAATAGCATGTTCATTTCAAGACTATATATTAAAGTAAAGTTATAGTTATGTGGGGATGTACTGTACAGGCAACATTATAACCTGAGCCTAATGACAACCTATATGGCTCAAGTCACACATTCTTCTTTAAAACCCAGAGAGATAGGTACATGACTAGAATGGGCAAGCAAGAGAGAGTGAGTGAGTGAGTGAGTGAGTGAGTGAGTGAGTGAGTGAGTGAGTGAGTGAGTGAGTGAGTGAGTGAGTGAGTGAGTGAGTGAGTGAGTGAGTGAGTGAGTGAGTGTGTGTGTGTGTGTGTGTGTGTGTGTGTGTGTGTGTGTGTGTGTGTGTGTGTGTGTGCGTGCGTGCTTGCATGCGTGAGAGACAGAGAGAGAGAAAGAGAGAGAAAGAGGGAGGGAGAGAGACAGAGGTAGAGAGAGAAAGACTAACTGAGAGAGGCGCAGGAGAGAGAGAGAGAGAGAGAGAGAGAGAGAGGGGAGAGAGACAGACAGAGAGGTAGAGAGAGGTAGAGACTAACTGAGAGAGGCGAGAGAGAGAGCTGCTCAGCTGAGCTCAGAGGGGAGGGGCTCTGGCCTCAGAGGGGAGGAGCTCTGGCCTCAGAGGGGAGGGGCTCTGGCCTCAGAGGGGAGGGGCTCTGGCCTTGGGTCTCTGGGCACAGGAGGTGCTACAACACTGTTCCTTCACAAAGTCCTTCATAATGACACACCACAGTGTGTTACAGTGTGTATACACACCACAGTGTGTTAGTGTGTATACACACCACAGTGTGTTACAGTGTGTATACACACCACAGTGTGTTAGTGTGTATACACACCACAGTGTGTTACAGTGTGTATACACACCACAGTGTGTTACAGTGTGTATACACACCACAGTGTGTTAGTGTGTATACACACCACAGTGTGTTACAGTGTGTATACACACCACAGTGTGTTACAGTGTGTATACACACCACAGTGTGTTACAGTGTGTATACACACCACAGTGTGTTACAGTGTGTATACACACCACAGTGTGTTAGTGTGTATACACACCACAGTGTGTTACAGTGTGTATACACACCACAGTGTGTTACAGTGTGTATACACACCACAGTGTGTTACAGTGTGTATACACACCACAGTGTGTTAGTGTGTATACACACCACAGTGTGTTACAGTGTGTATACACACCACAGTGTGTTAGTGTGTATACACACCACAGTGTGTTACAGTGTGTATACACACCACAGTGTGTTACAGTGTGTATACACACCACAGTGTGTTAGTGTGTATACACACCACAGTGTGTTACAGTGTGTATACACACCACAGTGTGTTACAGTGTGTATACACACCACAGTGTGTTACAGTGTGTATACACACCACAGTGTGTTACAGTGTGTATACACACCACAGTGTGTTACAGTGTGTATACACACCACAGTGTGTTACAGTGTGTATACACACCACAGTGTGTTAGTGTGTATACACACCACAGTGTGTTACAGTGTGTATACACACCACAGTGTGTTACAGTGTGTATACACACCACAGTGTGTTACAGTGTGTATACACACCACAGTGTGTTACAGTGTGTATACACACCACAGTGTGTTACAGTGTGTATACACACCACAGTGTGTTACAGTGTGTATACACACCACAGTGTGTTAGTGTGTATACACACCACAGTGTGTTACAGTGTGTATACACACCACAGTGTGTTACAGTGTGTATACACACCACAGTGTGTTACAGTGTGTATACACACCACAGTGTGTTACAGTGTGTATACACACCACAGTGTGTTACAGTGTGTATACACACCACAGTGTGTTAGTGTGTATACACACCACAGTGTGTTACAGTGTGTATACACACCACAGTGTGTTACAGTGTGTATACACACCACAGTGTGTTACAGTGTGTATACACACCACAGTGTGTTACAGTGTGTATACACACCACAGTGTGTTACAGTGTGTATACACACCACAGTGTGTTACAGTGTGTATACACACCACAGTGTGTTAGTGTGTATACACACCACAGTGTGTTACAGTGTGTATACACACCACAGTGTGTTACAGTGTGTATACACACCACAGTGTGTTACAGTGTGTATACACACCACAGTGTGTTACAGTGTGTATACACACCACAGTGTGTTACAGTGTGTATACACACCACAGTGTGTTAGTGTGTATACACACCACAGTGTGTTACAGTGTGTATACACACCACAGTGTGTTACAGTGTGTATACACACCACAGTGTGTTACAGTGTGTATACTACACACCACAGTGTGTTACAGTGTGTATACACACCACAGTGTGTTACAGTGTGTATACACACCACAGTGTGTTACAGTGTGTATACACACCACAGTGTGTTACAGTGTGTATACACACCACAGTGTGTTACAGTGTGTATACACACCACAGTGTGTTACAGTGTGTATACTACACACCACAGTGTGTTACAGTGTGTATACACACCACAGTGTGTTACAGTGTGTATACACACCACAGTGTGTTACAGTGTGTATACACACCACAGTGTGTTACAGTGTGTATACACACCACAGTGTGTTACAGTGTGTATACACACCACAGTGTGTTACAGTGTGTATACACACCACAGTGTGTTACAGTGTGTATACACACCACAGTGTGTTACAGTGTGTATACACACCACAGTGTGTTACAGTGTGTATACACACCACAGTGTGTTACAGTGTGTATACACACCACAGTGTGTTACAGTGTGTATACTACACACCACAGTGTGTTACAGTGTGTATACTACACACCACAGTGTGTTACAGTGTGTATACACACCACAGTGTGTTAGTGTGTGTATACACACCACAGTGTGTTACAGTGTGTATACACACCACAGTGTGTTACAGTGTGTATACTACACACCACAGTGTGTTAGTGTGTATACACACCACAGTGTGTTACAGTGTGTATACACACCACAGTGTGTTACAGTGTGTATACACACCACAGTGTGTTACAGTGTGTATACACACCACAGTGTGTTACAGTGTGTATACACACCACAGTGTGTTACAGTGTGTATACACACCACAGTGTGTTACAGTGTGTATACTACACACCACAGTGTGTTAGTGTGTATACACACCACAGTGTGTTACAGTGTGTATACACACCACAGTGTGTTACAGTGTGTATACACACCACAGTGTGTTACAGTGTGTATACACACCACAGTGTGTTACAGTGTGTATACACACCACAGTGTGTTACAGTGTGTATACACACCACAGTGTGTTACAGTGTGTATACACACCACAGTGTGTTACAGTGTGTATACACACCACAGTGTGTTACAGTGTGTATACACACCACAGTGTGTTACAGTGTGTATACTACACACCACAGTGTGTTACAGTGTGTATACTACACACCACAGTGTGTTACAGTGTGTATACACACCACAGTGTGTTAGTGTGTGTATACACACCACAGTGTGTTACAGTGTGTATACACACCACAGTGTGTTACAGTGTGTATACTACACACCACAGTGTGTTACAGTGTGTATACACACCACAGTGTGTTACAGTGTGTATACACACAGTGTGAGTTCATGTTCAGGTTGCATTACGTTTGTCTTCCACTGGGAGGGAATAAGCTCCTGTCCTCTCTCTCCTTAACGGTTAACTCCTATCATTTAGCAAAAATAGCAGATCTACAAGTTCATAATGTGTCGCGTCACATCACTGTTTGTTGTTCGACGAAGTATAAAGAGCTTAAAGTGGAGAACCCCCCCCCTTTTTTTGAAACAAAAATGAACCTATTTCTCAAAAATATGAAAGTGAATGCAGTTTTCTGTCCAGCGATATGAACATGGGCCTTAACCCATTAAAACCCGGAAACGTATCTGTGTAACCACTTTAACCATTATTCTATTCTTTGGCTATTAAAACATAGCAGATCTACAAGCTCATAGCACGGCACCGAGTGAAAATGTGTGCAAATCTTTTAATATATATATATTTTAAGCAAACATTTTTAACTCAAATCTTTGCTTCTGGGGGGTCCCTGGAACAAAAGGTTTTGAGATGGGGGGTCCATGGCCAAATACATATCATTTTGGGGGCCCTTGACATGAACATTTTTGCTTTAAAAAATATATATATTCAAAGATTTGCACACATTTTCATGATTTTTCAAAGAATACGAGTGCCGCGCTTGTAGATCTCCTATTTTTGAATAGCCAAAGTATAAGATAATGGTTAAAGTGGTTACAGTCTAAAATGACAGATGCTTTCCCAGGTCTTAATAGGTAGTTAAAATTTTAACAATGCAAAGAATGAGCGACTACTTTCTGCAGGCTAACAGTTGAGCTGAACAGAGCAGATCACAACAGAAGATGAAGAATGCGCACATCGGTTCTCAGCAGCTAAAAGCAAGATAATATATTGGTGTTGGCCCGGGTCTCAACACAAGCATCCTTCCAGTGGCAGACAGGATTAGCCGAGTCACGCAGATTGTCAGGGAGAGGAGAGAATCTATTGCTCCTTTGCACTTTGAGGCAAGGAGAACGGACTCATTGAAAACACTCTGGAGGAATGATGCACTTAGCAGGAATGATCTGTTCTGAGGAGCACAATGTCCTTATTGGATCCAGCTTTCTTAGACTGGTGTCTGATCAGGAAATAAGACATCATTTAGTGTGTCATACGTCAGTGTGGATGTCAGAGCGTTCAGGACCAGACTGTGAGGCATAAAGACTCAATCACTGAGAGGGGAATGAGAGGGAATAAAGACTCAATCACTGAGAGGGGAATGAGAGGGAATAAAGACTCAATCACTGAGAGGGGAATGAGAGGGAATAAAGACTCAATCACTGAGAGGGGAATCATGCATCTTATGCTTCAGTGATTCTCAAACATTTTCATGTCAAGGTCAAGGACCACCACATTAATATTTGGACACGAAGCTCCCCATCTGGAAAGATTTAGTGCCAGGGACCACCAGAAGAAGATGTCAAAAAATGTCTAAATTATTCCAAAACTAGAGCGTACCCATGGGGGGATATGCGCACATGATTTGGCAACCCGGGAGCCAGCGAACACAAAAACGCTAATAAACAGCTGACATTTGGGGAAAGCGAAAAACGGGCTTCGCTGTTCCGTGCACATGGTAATGTGTGTGTGTGTGTGTGTGTGTGTGTGTGTGTGTGTGTGTGTGTGTGTGTGTGTGTGTGTGTGTGTGTGTGTGTGTGTGTGTGATTCAGATCAATAGCTCCAGACACTGAGGAGAATCGGGCAGAAGACGTTTTGGGCTCAGCACCCGCACAGAGCTTGGTCCAATTAGGAGGATGTTCACATATGTTCTATTATTTTAATAACGTTTAAAAAAATAGCTGTAAATCGGCTATTTTTGAACAGCAAATAGAATTAGAGTTAAAGTGGTTAAACTGATTGTGATGCAATATTAAAATTAATTTGGCTGGGGACCCCCTGGAACACCTTCAAGGACCCCTGGGGGACCCCACTTTGAGAACCACTGGCTTCATTTACAGTAAATACTCATTTGACGGTGTCGCATGCCAAAAAAGAGCGGATCTACAAGCTTGCAAAGCGCCACAAGCGTGTAGATCGGCTATTAGCGGCTTTAACTGCAGAGATGGAGGTTCATCTGTGTGTAATGTGTATACATACTGAGGAGACGTGTAAATAATGTTTATTTGTTGCCTGCCACTAGAGCCAAGCTTAATTACACTTGTTCAACGAAAATGTGTTATAAATATGATGACAGAGGCGTTTGATTCCCGCCGGGGACGCTGTGGGCGTGTTCTCTCCTCCGCGTCATCAGTGCCCATACCCTAGGTGGGGTTGGTGAAAGGGCCTTTCTGTGTGGAGTTTGCATGTTCTCCCCGTGTCTCCTAGGGTAGGTACCCTCACAAAAAACATGCAGTAATCCTGGTCTCTATACTGCCTCCCCCTGGTCAGCCGGGCGCCTGATGGAAGGGAAAGGAACTGGTTGGAATAACGTGTTCCTTCCACACGCTACGTCCTACCGGGGAAACTCCCCCCTGTCAGGTGATAAGCAGCGACCTGCTCACACTCATGCATCGAAGGAAGCATGAGCTCAGTTCGGGGCTCTCCCCATGCTGGCAGAGGGAGAGTAGCACCCAGGATTACAAGCTTAGGCAATTGGCACTGGGTGAAAAATGGGTTACAAAAATCGTGGGATCAAAATGTAAAAATAAAAAAAGATGACGGACTAGTCTGTGCATGCATGGGGCATTTTGGGGACACGATGGTCTTGTGTTAGGCTAGCTTAACACAATAACTTTTCATAATGTCATAACCTTATATACAGCTGCCTTCTGTCCACTTATGAACAATATTAATCACAATACATCATTCCTTTTGTTTTTAAGGAGGGGAGGAGTGACATTTTATTTTCTTATTTTATGACGAAGGCAGAAACAATATGAAACAAATTCTAAGTCTGTAGCAACAAGAGTAATAAACAATAGCAACATCATGCTTTTTCTTGGAGCCGTAACATCCACAAAATAGGTGGAGCTGACCTTAACAGATGCAGCCGATTGTTCATCTTGGTAAACATTATTAGGGAAGAAACAATAAATTGCCTTTGAGAGGGAATAAAGTTCATCATAAAACCAGTGGAATGTTGAAGCAGTTGGAGTCTAAGGATGAGGTTTAGGTTAGTAGACTAAATCAATGAGGCGCAGTGGAGCACAGCTGTGATCTTTGAACAATCTGAAGTTATTCACCCCAGTGTGCTGCAATTTACATGTTATTTAGCCTTAAATAACTAAGACCAGATAGGCAATGTATTTTAAAGCTGTGATCCATAACCTTTTTAAATGAAAAAGAATTTGGTCCACACTCCTTAGCAGTATTTGTCAATGTATATTTGCATATACAGTGAAATGTGGTATCTGTATTTAACCCATAAGGAGCAGTGGGCTCTACGGGGCAGAACCTCATATACAGTACATATATATACATATACAGTGAAATGTGGTATCTGTATTTAACCCATAAGGAGCAGTGGGCGCTATGGGGCAGAACCTCATATACAGTAGTAAACCATGCTAATAGTATCAGGAGCAGTGGGCGCTACGGGGCAGAACCTCATATACAGTACATATATATACATATAAAGTGAAATGTGGTATCTGTATTTAACCCATAAGGAGCAGTGGGCTCTACGGGGCAGAACCTCATATACAGTACATATATATACATATAAAGTGAAATGTGGTATCTGTATTTAACCCATAAGGAGCAGTGGGCGCTACGGGGCAGAACCTCATATACAGTAGTAAACCATGCTAATAGTATCAGGAGCAGTGGGCGCTACGGGGCAGAACCTCATATACAGTACATATATATATACATATAAAGTGAAATGTGGTATCTGTATTTAACCCATAAGGAGCAGTGGGCGCTACGGGACAGAACCTCAGGGAGAAGTTATGGGGTTTCAGTGCCTTGCTCAGGGACACGCAGACCAGGACGCCAACCTGAGGGCCTTCTGTTTCCCACTCACTCAGCTAAGGCCGCCCCATCTGCTGTGCTTTGGTCTCCCTGGTCTTACGTTGAGAAATGTTGATCCTGCCCACTAGTGATTAACATTAGTATTACATGAAGCTCACAATGCAATATGTCCTCTGCCTAAATGGGTTTTCTGTATTACTTTTTTTTTTTCTTAAAATTTTTATCCCACGATTTAACCCATTTTCCACCCAGTGCCAATTGCCTAAGCTGTAATCCTGGGCGCTACTCTCCCCCCGCCAGCCTGGGGAGAGCCCCGAACTGAGCTCATGCTTCCTTCAATGCATGAGGAGCTAGCAAGCCGCTTCTTATCACCTATCCACACAGAAAGGCCCTTTCGCCAACCCCACCTCGGGTATGGGCACTGATGACGCAGAGGAGAGAACACGCCCCCAGCATCCCCGGCGGGAATCGAACCCAGGACCTTCTACTAGGTATGAGGTGACAGTGCTACCGACTGTGCCACCGTGCCCCTGGGTTTTCTTTATTAGCTCATTTTCCCCCTTTTTTTATGAGTAAATCTTTATACTTTTGGTACGAAAAAGTAGAAAAAAATATGGAAGTTTTTGAGAGGTTGAAAGTGGTTAAGGGGTTTTACTCCCCATTTACAACCAATGTTCTGGCAACCAGTGTTACGCACTCCTTGTTTCAACCTTTTTCCTTTTTCCGCTAACACTGTGGCTCTTTTGTTGATTTATCCAGTGCTGAGCACTCAAATGTTTATGCCTTGTAACCTGAATGACACCGCACACTCCTAATCTGTGTTTCCCTCATCTAGAACAGTCAGAAGTCTTTGTGAAGCAGAGTTAGAAGTCTTTGTGAAGCAGAGTTAGAAGTCTTTGTGAAGCAGAGTTAGAAGTCTTTGTGAAGCAGAGTCAGAAGTCTTTGTGAAGCAGAGTCAGAAGTCTTTGTGAAGCAGAGTTAGAAGTCTTTGTGAAGCAGAGTTAGAAGTCTTTGTGAAGCAGAGTCAGAAGTCTTTGTGAAGCAGAGTCAGAAGTCTTTGTGAAGCAGAGTCAGAAGTCTTTGTGAAGCAGAGTTAGAAGTCTTTGTGAAGCAGAGTCAGAAGTCTTTGTGAAGCAGAGTCAGAAGTCTTTGTGAAGCAGAGTTAGAAGTCTTTGTGAAGCAGAGTCAGAAGTCTTTGTGAAGCAGAGTTAGAAGTCTTTGTGAAGCAGAGTTAGAAGTCTTTGTGAAGCAGAGTTAGAAGTCTTTGTGAAGCAGAGTTAGAAGTCTTTGTGAAGCAGAGTTAGAAGTCTTTGTGAAGCAGAGTTAGAAGTCATTGATCTCACTGTCTGGACAGACTGCACTTCCTCCAGTCTGACAATGCTCTCCATGGTGGAAGAACTACTCAGATATTTTATTTGAGTAAAAGTAGCAATACCACAATATAAAAATACTCTGTTACAAATAAAATGCTGTTGTGTTCAAAATGTTACTTGAGTAAAATGCAAAAGTATTGGCATCAAAATATACTTAAAGTACCAAAAGTAAAAGTACTGAAATGTTTGAAAATAGCAGATCTACAAGCTCACATCGTTGCGTTGTGAGCTTGTAGATTTGCGCCCACACTTCCAGTCCACGTTTGGCTTTGCGCCCACGTTTGGAGCTTGTAGATCTGCTATTTTGGATGCTTTTGTGTGACGCTGTACTGTAGTATGATATGAGGTAAGGGGTATTCATAGAGTATGATATGAGGTAAGGGGTATTCATAGAGTATGATATGAGGTAAGGGGTATTCATAGAGTATGATATGAGGTAAGGGGTATTCATAGAGCATGATATGAGGTAAGGGGTATTCATAGAGTATGATATGAGGTAAGGGGTATTCATAGAGCATGATATGAGGTAAGGGGTATTCATAGAGTATGATATGAGGTAAGGGGTATTCATAGAGTATGATATGAGGTAAGGGGTATTCATAGAGTATGATATGAGGTAAGGGGTATTCATAGAGTATGATATGAGGTAAGGGGTATTCATAGAGTATGATATGAGGTAAGGGGTATTCATAGAGTATGATATGAGGTAAGGGGTATTCATAGAGTATGATATGAGGTAAGGGGTATTCATAGAGTATGATATGAGGTAAGGGGTATTCATAGAGTATGGAGATAAGAGGTTTCTGCCCGACAGCAACGATATAAGATAAGAGCTTTATTGATCCCGCTAGGGAAATTCAGTCGCCAAAGGCTGCACAGCAGTTAAGATACAGTTACAGGTCAAGAGAAAGGAGCCTACTGTAGACACGCCCACATTTTATAATGACTATAGACTCATTATCATTTCTTACAACCTCATAACTCAGAGAGTACAAATGGAACCAAATGGACCCTTACAGGTCTACTTGGTTCCATTTGTACTCTCTCTGAGTTTACAGACCTGTAAGGGTCCATTTGGTTCCTAACTCTCAAATTTAGCTGGGAAACCACCCAAAACCCCTTCAAGGACCCCTGGGGGTCCCTGGACCCCACTTTGAGATGCATGGCCTTAGAGGTTTTCCCATATGTGGTGCAACAAAGGGGTTGCACCACACTTAGAAGAAATACTGAGGCATTTCTCGTCCCTGAGATCTTAATGATCCACATACAATAATAAATATCAATTCCCTGATATGAAGACATTAAATGTGTTAAAGTGTCACAGCTGTAATGTGTGGCTGGGAGAGATTAGTGAGAGCTCACTCCTTCCAACATGTGCCACTGCATTCTTCTTTTTTTTTATACTTTAGTGAGTCAAAACATGTTAAGACAATACCTCATTAAGTTAATGTTTTATTTTATTTTCACTGGTTTTATGTTCCTGTTGTTAACAGACATTGACCCATTTTTTAAAATAATTTTGTTTAAAAAGAATGTGCATATGAAAACCCTTCACCTATAAAGAGGAGAAACTAAAATAAACTAAATTCACTGCATTCTTAAGACACATAGATAAAGGAGTTTTTGCCAGATTGGTAAATAACAAGCATGCAGACATACAGTACAGAAAGCTGATACTGTAGCCCAGGCTCCCCTCGTGTGCAACAGCAAATAATTACAGTATAAGACTGCAGCTGCACAGACGTATTCTCGTAAAAGATGTGAACAATAACATAAAAACCTATTTAAAGGAAAGCATTCCAGTAAGTGATTCACACACACAGATATTTTATGGGGGAAAATGTTCACCTTCAACACTATTTTCCCCTAATGTGCTGACTTACAGGGTGACTCAATGTCCTTTGTCCACTGCATGTCATTTGTCTTCAAATGTTTATTGCCTCAATTACTTTTAGCCTCGGAATTTGAGGTCCGCTCCACGTGGACTACAGCAGTGGCTCAAAATAATCATATTTGAACTGGGGACCCCCCATTTTGTTTGACTCGGTTCCACTGATAAATATTGTGAAAATAGCAGATCTACAAGCTCACAACGCCTCGCTTTGCGAGCCGTTGTGAGCTTGGGGCGTTGTGAGCTTGTAGATTTGATATTTTCACAATTTTGGCCTCTTTCTTATATTATTTGACTATTGTTGATTATACTTTTGAAGCAGTATTTGGTCTTTTTCCTTTCTTGAGGTATTACAAAGGTCTTTAAAAGTCCTTAAATCACTTCATTATCATCTGGGGACCACCCCCACCCCCCGGGTTAGGGGAAAAAGGGGAAATAAATCATGTGCGGGTCCCGACCCACAGGTTGAGAACCACTGGACTACAGTACCAACAGTATGCAATCAATGAAGGTTTTGGGACTTAATGCTTTACTTTATGCTCCGTAAGCAGACCAACGCATCACATCTGCAACATGTTGTGAATCAGGCTGTTTTCTGTACGAGACACCGCCACATGCTGAAGCATTATTATCTCTCTTTTATTCTCTCTTATTCTCATTATCTCTGTTACATAATAACCTATAGAACAGCATGTGTAAGTTAGTATACTGTTCGTGCTTTAGTCAAAGCAGAAGGATGTCAGTTCATCATAGAACATGTACATAAACATTCCTTTATTCTATACTGAGGCCTGCATGTAAAACAAAAGAGCATAAATCTTCACCACTAAATCTTCTGGGAGTCATGAGGAGACACGCGCCTCATGATGTATAGATACGTTGGGGCATAGATCTTGTTCATGAAGGGGAGGGGGGGGGGGGGGGGGTGGAGAGGGGGCTGAACCATAACAGATCTGAACCCATTACAGAGGTCAGGTCCCCCTCTGGGGTATCCAAGGAATCCCCTGGATTACTTAAGACAGGGATCCATGTTGAGATGTCTGCATCCATAGACTCTGATCAAAACACAGCACTCTAAACTTATAGAGGTCCAAGGGAACAACTTCAATCTTCACATGCAACTCCATGTATTTCTGTTTACTGAAGAGCCAGATAGATGGGGATGCCCCTGTTAGATGGGGAGGCCCCTGTTTACTCTATTCATTAACCTCAGTATAAGGCCACAGACTTTATGATCAGAGTGGGTGACAATGTTATCACAAGGAAAGAAGAGATTATACCTATCTGGGTTGTATTTTAGATAAAACATCAACATCAAACACCAGTGCAGGATTAAGGGAAGGGCTTTAGGTGCTGAAGCACATGGCACCAACCTTGGGGGGGGGGCACCAAACGGCGGGGAGAAAGTATCGCCAAAAAACGCTGACATTTAGAAGCAGCGGCAGCTGAAGGAGCGCTAAAACGGTGAAACGTGCCAGCGAAGCGTCATTTTTTTTTTCGCGCAGCAACTCCCCCCCCCCGGCTGACAAAACAGTCCCGGGGGGCACCACGAAGGGTTAATGCGGCCCTGGTCCCAGAACACCAACAACTTTGGAGCCAGACAATGTTCTCAATCAATCTTTCCTCAGTCGAGTTGAATGACCAGCGAGTCTCTAGTTAAGCCCTGCACCACTCAGTCTGTGATGTATGGGTGTGGTCTGTGATGTATGGGTGTGGTCTGTGATGTATGGGTGTGGTTGTTGTTTCTCATCATGATTCTTTGCTGATGAGACCAGTGTGAGAGGAGTGTGGTCACATGACCTATAGCAACGTAACCACATGAACCCTAGCGTCCCTGTTCTGGCGCTACCATTCCGTTTTTGAGGCTTTGTGAGCTTGCAGATCTGCTATTTTCGGCAAAGATACGGAGATATGGTGTAGAGGGAAAAAATAATAGTATGGGGGCCTAATATAGAGCTCTGGGGGATCCCGGTCAAGGAAGTATATATGGTTTAAGACGTTTTAGAAGTGCTTAACACATTAAAACCATCTGTGTAAGCACTTAAACCATTATTTTATACTTTGGCTATTCAAAAATAGCAGATCTACAAGCTCATAGTGCAGCACTGAGTGTCAGGCTATGAGCTTGTAGATCTGCTATTTTGAAAAATCGTGAAAATCTTTGAATGTATATATTTTCTTAAGCAAACATTTTTAACTCAAATCTTTGCTTCTGGGGGGTCCCTGGAGCAAAACATTTTGCTATGGGGGTCTGCGGCCAAATTCATTTAATTTTGGGGGTCCTTGACATGAAAAAGTTTATAACCACTGATATAGAGTACAGAAGTCCTGACGTCACTCGTTCATCCCCAGGTTCGTAAAGTCATTTCTCTATGGAGAATAACATTGGGTCATCATAGAATCGTCTCAAGAATTGTGGTCCAAAAATAAACAAACTGTCCTGGCGATATTGTCAGGGAGGAGGTTCTGTATCGTTTATGATAGTCAGATAGATAGTTATATTTGATAAAGTCTATTTCTGGCGAAAATGTAACTAATTCGGCAAAAGTAACATTAGCGTTTTCTCACCGTCAGTTGATGCTTCATATCCATGAGTCAAACCGCCGGGGTCATTTGTTTATTTTTGGAACACAGTTCTTATTTGACGTGATATTAAATACGTCTATGGGGATTCAGAATGGGGGTGGAAAACCGCGAACCAGGTAGACAAACAAAGGATGTGTAAATTACATCAGACTTCGGTGCTCTATAGAAAGAAAAAAAACGTATGATTTAGAAGACATTTGTAGAACCAGCCTCAGGTCTTAATGGCTTACTGAAGTCTTACAGTAACAGACATCAGTACATTCACCCTGTTATCTATAAAGACACTAAGACACTAAGGCAGGGGGTAAGTAAACACCAACCATATTACTTGGGCAACATCAAGCAGTCCATCAGAGGAAATGGAGGAAGAATATGACAACATAAATTTACTCCACAGACAATTTATGACAATGTTTTGTTCTACTAAAACATCTCTGCTCACAGGAACAGTAAAGCCCAGTGACACCCTGCCAGTACAGTACATACCTATCTTTACTTCATAAGCAACACATACACACAGTGATACAACACATACACACAGTGACACCCTGCCAGTACAGTACATACCTATCTTTACTTCATAAGCAACACATACACGCAACAAAGCAAAGAAAACCTGCCATGATCTGACTTAAAATCCTTATGCAACACACGCTTATACTGAAGTTCAGCCCCGCCTCTCTTACATACTCATAATCGGTGCAGCATAAATCATACACGTTCACAGCTGTGTTTTTGTCTGACCTACAGTATGTGTGTATGTGTGTATGTGTGTATATATATATATATATATATATACACACACACATACACACATACAGTATATGGCAGTCACAATTTGTGGATGATTTTGAGCAGAGATAACTCAGCGTTTAAATTGGCCTTGGTATAAATTTATACTGAATAATTCAAGCTCAGTTAAAATAGGTCAAATGGATGTTATATCATCTTATATTATTATATATTATATAAGATATTATTATATATTATATATAGATCTTATATTAGTGTGTTTGAGGCTGAAACCTGGCATCCTGTCAGTGAATATATATATATATATATAATATATACATACAGTAGTAACATTCCAACCTCAGTGGCTGAAATCCAAGTAAAACATCCATGCCTTCTGTGCGGTATGAGAGTAAAAAAAAAAGAAATTCCTTTTTGGATTGTACAAAGAGAGTAGCAGAAGAACCATTAAAATGTATCTCAGTCCTTCATCTGGTAACGCTCACTCAAACCCATACGACTGATACAGAAGGCCGCAGTATAGGTACAAATTTTCATTTGTACCTACTTCCATTCGTGCCATCAATAATAGCAGCAGGAGGTAGCTATGAGTAGCTATTATTATCTGGATCTTGTGATTATGTCTATGTCTATGTGTGTCTTGTGTATTTATGTTTACTGTGGGTTGGAGTTTCTTACTATCTGCTGTAACACAAATTGCCCAGTTTGGGACATAATAATAAACTTGAACTTGAACTTGAGCAGCACACTCAGGTCTTCAACCTCCCAAATGATCACGTCTCCCACCTTTTGTTTTCCTTCCCTTCTCTGGCTTCCTGCCTCGTTAACCTGCATCCAATTCAAAACACAGGTGAGGCTGTGTTCTGTAATGGAGGGACCGGCATGGCACACATGTGCCTTCAGGGCATGATTCACACCTCCATCCCTTCCTGCACACTTAGACCAGCATAACACAGGACCCCCCCCCCCTCATAACACAGGACATCTGTCTCTCCCTTTCCCCTAAAAAACACCCCAAACATCCTGGACTCTTCTTCTCCCTCCTGGCTCACCCATTTGGGATGCTGTCAATGCACTGAATGGGACATTATCACGTTTAATCTACTATCTACTATTCTACTATTCTACTAATCTACTAATCTACTATTGATTGGTCTAATGAAGACATACTGACCTACTGACGGGGCTCAGTAGGTGTTTTGTATAAAGTATAGTTTAGGACCGCGTGTGAGGTGAACTTGAGCCAGGAGAGGCACCACCGAGCGAGCAAGTTGCCGTGATGAACGTTGTGAAGTTCGCTTGGGTCGACTCAGTGCCGTCTGCCGTGTAGTCTCGACTATTTACCGATATATAGTTATGTATAAATGAGTTATGTACATATAGAGTTATGTATAGATAGAGTTATGTATAGATAGAGTTATGTACCGACAGGCACAGAATGGTAAATCATGTTTTGAGGTGAGCGTTTGTCCCAACTTTCATCAACCCACAGAATAACGACCAAACACTTATACTGAGCCTCGAGCCATCAAACGTGATAATGTCCCATTCAGTGCATTGACAGCATCCGAAGCCGGTGCCTGGTTCCCAAAATGGTAAATGGTGCATTTATATAACGCTTTTATCCAAAGCGCTTTACATAGATTGTGCATTACATTCACCCATTCACCCACTCACCCACTCACCCACACACACACAGATGGCGGAGGAAACCATGCAAGGCACTAACCTGCTCATCAGGAGCAATTAGGGGTTCAGCATCTTGCTCAAGGTCACTTCGACACCAACTCTGGGGGAGCCCCCCAGCCCGGGATCGAACTGGGAACTTTGCGGTTTCCAGTTCACTCTACCCGGCCTCTCTACCCCTGAGCCACTGCCGCCCCTTTTCTGATAGATGCTAATCATAATATTGCATATTGGTTACTTGTTCACATATGTTATTTGGATAGCATGTTGTCTAGGTTTGATGTTTACCTGGTATCTTAGTTACTTACTAATTGTTTTCTTTGCAATACTTACATTATATTTGACCCTGTCAGTCACTTGTTGACTATAGGGTTCATGCCTTTATACTCTCTAAGTCAGGTACAAGGCATATCACAGACTATAGAGTCTTACAGTAGGTATAGTCTTTTACAGTCGGGACATAACACATTTGACCTATTGTAGAGGGGAAATATTAGGGGGGCCTAGTACAGACCCCTGGGGGACTCCAGTCAACAAAGTATATAGGGTTTAAGTGGTTAAACATACGGAGCGCTGAAACAACATGGTGGTGAGTGCTGGGTAATGACAGTATCTCTCACCGCCACAGAGAGAGGAGCAGTAGCATTGTGTATCTGGCAGCCGTGGGGGGGTTGCACCCATGTTGATGTCACTGTGTTGTGTTGCTGCTGAGGAGGAGACGCGTGGGGGGGCTGCTATGTAAACAGACAGGATAGCAGAGATACAATGATGCAATGGCTGTTGAAAAAAACAGAACAAACTAAGAACAATTGTAAAGGACTAAAACTATGACCAAACATTTTCGTCGATTAATTTTTCACAAACTAAATAAAAACTAAATAAAAACTAAATAAAAACTAAGCTATGGTGACAAAAACTATGACTAAATATATTGTATAAATACATTGTCAACAAATAAAAACTAGACTAAAATGTTAGTGAGGGATCTAGTGGAGAAGAGATCCAGTAGAACTAAAAGACAGGTAATTTTATGTTTGGTTGCACTCGGTGTTGCGCTCTGAAAATAGCAGATCTACAAGCTCACAACGCGTCGCGCCGAGTTGTGAGCTTGTAGATCTGCTATTTTCTGCATGCAACCAAGTGTAAAACCAGCCATTACAAAGGCATCAAGCCATCAAGGCACCGCCAACATACATTTTAGTCGACTAAATCAACTGTAGATTCAGTTGACTATAATCTCATGATATTTAGTCAACTAAAACTAGACTAACAGTAAATCATTTCAGAGGACTAAAACTAAATGGAATTTGATTCAAAAGACTAAAACAGAATCAAAATCAACACTAGGACTGTCCCAATAAGTCACTGGTAGAGTGCAACCAAAAAGTGTTTATTCACCAATGTTTTACAAAAAGGATAAAGGCATCAGCAGCATAAGGTGTCATGGTGCTAAATGCCTGTAATGTAATATAATGCAGATCCACCATGTCCTAATAGTTCACTAAACAGTGGGTTTATGTCTGGTAGCATTTTATACTCAGCTGAGTCAATCAAGTGTGGGCTCTACCATGTTACAGGTAACCTCAAACTAATCTAAAACCCCACATCACATTCCATTAGACATCTATATCAATGCCTAGGTAAATAAATATAACGTATGCACCCTATTGCAAAATAAACCATATCACAATATTCTTAGCAGCTTTCAATACACAACACAAAACCCCCCTCTGCCATTCTACTGTGGTCCAGTCCAAATGTTTGCCTGAACACCCTGGAACAGAGGCAGTAAGTATTAAACTAAGAACAAATCAGAGCAATAAGACATTAAGACATTGCAATCAATTGAAATTTTACAATCAACTAAACTGGAACTCTGGACTCAATCTTGCAAGCCAAGATTTTATATTTATATATTTATATTTTTGACCTCCTGTCTCCCCACAAACCCACCCGCAATCTCAGATCTGCACACAAACTTTTACTAGACCCCCCCCAGACAAACCTTGTGACAGAAGGTGACAGGGCATTTGCTGCGAGGGCTCCATTTCTGTGGAACCAACTCCCCCTGCATATTAGACAGGCCACCTCGGTGCCCACCTTTAAAAACCTTTTAAAAACCCATTACTTTAGAACGGCCTTTACCTAGAAGGAATTAGTCAGCTATTTCTCTGCTTTCAGTCTTTTTTGATGTTATTATTTTTGTATGGTTCCTTTGTTTGTAAATTTTCCATCACTGAATTGTTTTTATATTCCCTGTAAATGTATTGTATTTGTATTGTTAAGCACTTTGTAAACCTGTTTTTGAAAAGTGCTATATAAATAAAGTTTATATTATTATTATTAAGATTTAATTATTTTAGCCCCCTTCCCTCTCTCCCTCAAGAGGCTTTGCCTTTTGCCAGGCCAGTTTTAAATGACAATTATAGTTCTTAATCTTGCCTGCAAGGTTAACTATAGGCAAAATAAATAAATAAAAAAGACTTTGGGTTATATTGTACTCTTTGACCACAGGGAACTCTTAGCCCAGGTGGTTGGAAGTGGTTTAATTCTTTCTGGATTAAAATCCTTTCTGGATTGAAAATGCATGCGGTGGGCAGGCCTTTTCAGAGCATAATTCATTTTAATGGACAATGAATCAACTGAGTTGTGGCTTGGATCAGAGGAACTAACGTAGACTACTTTAAGTTCCTGTAAAAAAACGAAATCCATGACCTTTTTGCTTTACGTTATTGTTTTAAAAAGAATTATATCATCATTAAAATCATAGTGTTTTGCCAATGATTTGGCGGCCCATGTGCAATATGCTCACAGCCCACAGGTTGAGAACCACTGGTTCTCTGACGGAGCCAGGACGCTACGCCCAGCAGCGCTGGTGTCAGGAGACAGACTGGTCCCAGTGCTGGGATGAAACACTCTCAGCTCCCCATCCAGGGTCCCAGTCAGCAGCTACAAGAGAACAGAGGAATAAGAAGGGCTTTTATTAAATATACTTGAACCCCTTTTTCATGTCAAGGACCCCCAAAATGATGTGTATTTGGCCACGGACCCCCATCTCAAAATATGTTGTTCCAGGGACTCTTAGAAGCACAGATTGGAGTTAAAAATGTTTGCTTTAGGGGCGTCCGCTGGCCTAGCGGTCCAGGCGCATACCACATATAATAATAATAAATAATAATCCAGCTTGACAGCGTGTCGTGGGTTCGACTCCCGTTCCCGATGACCTTTGCTGTATGTCTCCCCCCCATCTCTCTCCCCATTTCCTGTCAGCCTACTGTCCTGTCCAAATAAAGGCATAAAAGCCCCCAAAAAATATCTTAAAAAAAAAAAAATGTTCGCTTTAAAACATATATTCAAAGATTTGCACAACTTTTCCAGATTAAAATATAGCCAAAGAAATGTTGAAATGATACAGATGTGTTTCCGGTCTTAAAGGGTTAAGGCTCCTTCCAAAGTATTCTGAAAGGGAGGTGATATAACAACAAACTGACGTCACTCAGAACTTCTGATAGGCTTTCTCTGAACTTTTCCTCAGAACTCCTGCATCCCCCCAGATGTCCTCCTGACTGTCCCCCCAGATGTCCTCCTGACTGTCCCCCCAGATGTCCTCCTGACTGTCCCCCCAGATGTCCTCCTGACTGTCCCCCCAGATGTCCTCCTGACTGTCCCAACTAGTTTGGAAAACCTGTTCAAAACAAAAAAATATTCCGACGTATTGACCTTTAAGCCTCCCTATTCTGAGAGGAACATTCACATGTTGTGAGCTTGTAGATTGGCTATTTTCGTCAAAGAGCTTTAGTGTAGACTAGAGGGAAAAATGAACGAACCAAGTACAGAACCGACCCCAGTCGGCTAATTATCAGTTCGCTATTGAGCACTGATTTAACTTTTTTCATTTCAAGGACCCCCAGTTTGATATGGGTCTAGATCACAGAACCCCAAATCTACACTATAAAATCCTCTGTGTTATTTGAATGCCCTCACGGGTCCAGTTGGTTCCATTTATCTCAAAGTTACAGACTCAAACTCTTCAAGGACCCCTGGAGGTCCCCGTCCCTGTCATGGTCATGTCATTATGGGTGGAAATTGTCAAAACACATCCAAATAATTTTAAAAAAGTGCTTGAGTGGTAACTCCATGGATTCCATGAGGATCCTGGACTTCATACGGCCAGTCTATGACGTCAGTCATATTTGGGCAATGTTTAAGGCCAATCCGATCTCCAATGACTTCCTATAAAAAGTCAAATATTTCAAAAAGTATAAAACATATGAGAGAGATATTCGGGGGATTTACTTTCTTAGCCTGCTGGCAGCAGCATGACCAAGAAACTTGGCCCTGCTCGGTCCAGTGGTTTGTGGGAGTGAGTGGCCGCACGCACGCACGCACGCACGCACGCACGCACGCACGCACGCACGCACACACACACACACACACACACACACACACACACACACACACACACACACACACACACACACACACACACACACACACACACACACACACACACACACACACACACACACACACACACACACACACACACACACACACACACACACACACACACACACACGTCGTAAAGAAAACTACGTAATACGTCATGTTCAGCTTTGCCTCCGTCAAAAAGTCAGGGATTTGGCCGGAACTTCATCAACCTTTGCTCTCGCTGTCAGGATGTCAGAGCTTATATTATTAAGTGGAAGACATGAGTTGCACAACACCACACACACACACACACACACACACACACACACACACACACACACACACACACACACACACACACACACACACACACACACACACACACACACACACACACACACACACACACACACACACACACACACACACACACACACACACACACGCTTCCCTAAAAAGCTTAGAAACGGAAAGCATCAGAAATGACTTCGATCCACAATGTGCTCCACGGAGAACATTCTGGATTTTCCACACCTGTCATATATCAGCAAAAACCTGAAGATGTCTGGATTCAAACTGGTTATATAACTGCTTTTCTTTTTAATGAGCAGCGGGACTTGGGGATTTGGCCAGTGGTAGTCATGGAAAGTCAAGAGTTCACAGAAAGATAAGGCCCAATAAAAATGACCCCCGCTAGCTCCTTTACCTTCATGAAAATCAACAGTGGTGGAAAAAGCACTCATATACTCCAGTAAAGTCAAAATACCTAAAAATTGTAAAGTACAGTACTTGAGTAAATGTACTTAGTCACTTTACACCACTGAAAATCAACAGCACGCATGCACACACACACACACACACACACACACACACACACACACACACACACACACACACACACACACACACACACACACACACACACACACACACACACACACACACACACACACACACACACACACACACACAGGGAGCATGATGTCATCTCTTCCCATCAGACAGTGCACCAGACCTGGGCGACGGAGGATGACCTCAACACTCAGGCAGCCAATCAGCAGCCATAGGAATGAGATTCCATCTGGATTTAAGATCCAGACTTTTAGGCTGAAACGGGTGTTTTTAGGATGCATGATGGACGGCCATAACTCAGTGGCATAACTTATGGTATTTTATGCACTCAGATGAACAAGAAGAGAAAAGGCTCCAGTCACATACTAGCTAAGGCTGTGTTCAGACAGGCAGCCTGTCCAGATTGTTGATTTTCAGGTTTATTAATTCTGAACTGCAAAAAAACTAGTGAATCAGAACTGAGGTACATTGTTGAGTTCTGAAAGTTGCACCTGTAAATAAAGCCAAGTGATAAAGGGCTTTAAAGTACTGTCTGCGGCATGCATATGTAACATATCTCCATAGTCAAATATTGGCATGATTGTAGCTTGAATGACCCTCATTCTGTTTTATTTAGAGAAGCATGATCTATTTCGGTAGAGGAAACCTACTGTACAAGCTCACAACACGTCGCTTGTACATCGGTTATTTTCAGTGAGCAACATCGTCGTGCAACAATGCATAAGTTAAGCTTTACTCACTCCTACGTTGCCTCTTTACCACATGGAAACCAAGCATTTCTGAATACTTATCTATCACTTGCAAATAACAGTGTGGATAGTCAGTCCTAAAGATGGGGTCTGAGAAACAAAGTGGATTTGCCTGCAGTGTGAGCAAAGCCTGGAAGCCCAACAGGTCTGACTCTGCACATTCACAGCCTAAAATCTAACAAGCTTGAAAAAGATGAAACAGCAATTTTAGAAAATCATGAAATAGTGCATCTTAAACCTGAATCTTCACCACACTCGTAAAGTTCAGTGCCCTTCCATGACAGACCTTCCATATAACAAGACTTATTTATGGAACAAATGCCTCCTAGCTCCTTCAGGACAGCAAACATGCTGGGAAAGGGAGTCACAGCGGCTGAGGTTTTGGGGATGACTCAAAACGCACGCCGGCTACATGGTGGTTGATTTAACCCCCCCTCGGTGGCCGTCCCCCCGTTTCCCTAAACCACAGAGAGCTTTTCCAGCTGGGTGAGGAACGCCAGGACCAGGGGACTGACTTAGACTCTTTCAACCTGGCAACCCATTCTCCAAAAATGTATGTATGTGTGTGTGTGTGTGTGTGTGTGTGTGTGTGTGTGTGTGTGTGTGTGTGTGTGTGTGTGTGTGTGTGTGTGTGTGTGTGTGTGTGTGTGTGTGTGTGTGTATGTATGTATGTATGTATGTATGTATGTATGTATGTAATGTATGTATGTATGTATGTATGTATGTATGTAATGTATGTATGTATATATATATATATATATATATATATATATATATATATATATATATATATATATATATATATATATGTAAATATTTGTAATATCTGCAAGGTCACGTGCAAGCTCGTCCAAGCTCTGGATACATTGCGTTGACGTGAGCTTGTAGATCAGAGCAACATGATCATACAATGAGGTGTAAAATAAGACAACCAGGTGAAACAAGGGGCCAGCATCCAGCTGGTAAATTGAAGCTTCATAGGAAGTGTGACAGTTCATATGAATGGCCTGTAGTCTCTCTGTTTCACCGCTGCTGGTTACAGAAGCAATTAGGCTCTATTGAAGCGGATGGGTTTTTGGCTGAACTTTACACTTGATTTTATTACCTTAATAAACATTGTCATAAATACTATATGCTTCCAGTAGCTAGTTTAAAGTCTTCTTTCAATCACCATGATATACGTTTTGGTAAAGTATGGTCCCATTTATTTAAAAATGAATGATAAAGTAGGGTATGTTTCTAGGGTTTCTACTGGTTCTACCGAGTGAAGACCCGCCCTCGCTCCGGTTTCAGCCAATAGCATTAATCTCAGTTTGCATTTCGGACCGGATATAGAAAGATGGCGGATTTGAAATCGCTACAAAATAGGCTTCCTTTACGGTGTGTAAATTTACACACACACACACACACACACACACACACACACACACACACACACACACACACACACACACACACACACACACACACACACACACACACACACACACACACACACACACACACAGTGGTTGTGTGGGTAGACTGTGGGGGTGGGGTGGTAGTTTTAAAAGCCTCGCAAACCAAATTATTTGACAGCTCGTTTTTTACCAGGTCTGCCGTTAACTTTAAGTTGAGCTCTTTCTTTAGGTTAACGGTTATTACATTATGAGGTAAGTGTGATCCATCTGAAGGCATTAGACTCTGGAGTGATCCAGTGTGATCCACCTGAAGGCATTAGACTCTGGAGTGATCCAGTGTGATCCATCTGAAGGCATTAGACTCTGGAGTGATCCAGTGTGATCCATCTGAAGGCATTAGACTCTGGAGTGATCCAGTGTGATCCATCTGAAGGCATTAGACTCTGGAGTGATCCAGTGTGATCCATCTGAAGGCATTAGACTCTGGAGTGATCCAGTGTGATCCATCTGAAGGCATTAGACTCTGGAGTGATCCAGTGTGATCCATCTGAAGGCATTAGACTCTGGGGTGATCCAGTGTGATCCATCTGAAGGCATTAGACTCTGGAGTGATCCAGTGTGATCCACCTGAAGGCATTAGACTCTGGAGTGATCCAGTGTGATCCATCTGAAGGCATTAGACTCTGGAGTGATCCAGTGTGATCCATCTGAAGGCATTAGACTCTGGAGTGATCCAGTGTGATCCATCTGAAGGCATTAGACTCTGGAGTGATCCAGTGTGATCCATCTGAAGGCATTAGACTCTGGAGTGATCCAGTGTGATCCACCTGAAGGCATTAGACTCTGGAGTGATCCAGTGTGATCCACCTGAAGGCATTAGACTCTGGAGTGATCCAGTGTGATCCACCTGAAGGCACTAGACTCTGGAGTGATCCAGTGTGATCCACCTGAAGGCATTAGACTCTGGAGTGATCCAGTGTAATACCCATGGCACACAAAAGAGTCTCTCTTCCGCATAAAGCATGGTGCATATCTCTAGATCTCTCTGGTCAAAGTGAGGCCCCCCTGGGACTCCCAGGGGTCCTTGAGGGGGTCCCCAGGTGGGGTCCCCAGCAGCTAAATTGTTGATAGTTATAGGTAACAAATGAACATCCGGCAAAACAGTTCAAACACTTAGAACATCTACAGTATAAGCTCAACAAGTTGTGAGCTTGTAGAAGCCAAAGCGATTTAAAATTTTGTTTTGACAAAATGATGTTGACAAATCGTCTCTTATGGGGGTTCCATTACAGTATACATTACAGTATATATATATATATATATATATATATATATATATATATATATATATATATATATATATATATATCGTCTCTTATGGGGGTTTCTGGCACAACATGTCAAAATGTGGTTCTGTGGGAAAATACTTCATACATTTGACATGAAATGATTTGAGTTCCACTGCTCTAGAATGGAGATAAGAGGAAGCTAAGGTGATGAAAACACAAAATGTGTTTCTGATCCATATAGTGGCATTCCACCTCTACAACCTCTGGGGGGTTAGGGTGACCTCTCTGGGGGTTTAGGGGGTTTAGGGTGACCTCTTGGGTCAAAGGTGGGAGCTTATAGGGAGCTGATACACTGTAAGAAGCAGCGTGGTGCCGTGCTGGGCCCCCTCACCACTCAGTCATTTAAAGGGATAGTTCACCCCCCACATGACTTTTTATCTATGGATTAGTCACCATGGAGACTCTAATTCATGGTCTCATTCCTAAAACAATAATGTGATGACCAGCGGACCGGTAGGCAGCGGTTCCGGTAGGAGACACAAAGGAGACTCTTTGTGTCTCCTACTTGAACCGCTGTCGTCATCAAATTATTGTCTTAGGAATGAGACAAAAACTAAAGAATCCAAAGTCTCCATGAGGACAAATCCATAGAACTCATTTTGTATGTTTTTAAATCATTGTAGTTGAGTAAAAAGCTCTGAGATGTAATGGAGTAGAAGTATTGAAACATGTAAATGGTCTTTGTCTCTGGTAACCTCATAATGTAATAACTGTTACTTTTACCTCATAATGTAATAACTGTTACTTTTACCTCATAATGTAATAACTGTTACTTTTACCTCATAATGTAATAACTGTTACTTTTACCTCATAATGTAATAACTGTTACTTTTACCTCATAATGTAATAACTTTTACCTCATAATGTAATAACTGTTACTTTTACCTCATAATGTAATAACTGTTACTTTCACCTCATAATGTAATAACTGTTACTTTTACCTCATAATGTAATAACTGTTACTTTTACCTCATAATGTAATAACTGTTACTTTTACCTCATAATGTAATAACTGTTACTTTTCAGGATTAAAATAAAATAAGAATAACAGTAGCAGATCGACAAGCTCAAAACGCGTCGCTTCGTGCCACGTTGTGAACTTGTAGATTTGCTATTTTTGGTGAAGTAGGGGGTTTAATTTACGGGGAAAAAAAATACAAGTTGAAATATGGAGATAAGAGGTTTCTGCTCCGACAGCAACAAAATACTCAAGTAAAGTAAAACTAAGCACAGTACTTGAGTAAATGTACTTTGTTACTTTCCACCACTGCCTTCGATGCTCCGACAAACACATGCTGGTGACTCAGTGTGTCTGAGGGTTCATTTGGTTATTTAACCCATTTAGACCGGGAACACATCTGTGTCATTTTACATTTGAGTCATATTTTATACTTTATTAACAAATAGCAGATATACAAGCTCATAGTGCAGCACCAAGTGCCGTGCTATGAACTTGTATGTCTGCTATTTGAAAAAATAAATAAAAATAAAATGTGTGCAACTCTTTGAATAAAGGCTATATATTTTTACAGTATATATATTTATATAGAATAAAAGCTATATTTTTACAGTATATATTACAGTATATATATATATATTTATATAGAATAAAGGCTATATATTTTTACAGTATATATTACAGTATATATATATTTATATAGAATAAAGGCTATATATTTTTACAGTATATATTACAGTATATATATATATTTATATAGAATAAAGGCTATATATTTTTACAGTATATATTACAGTATATATAGATTTATATAGAATAAAGGCTATATATTTTTACATACGATTTATATAGAATAAAAGCTATATTTTTACAGTATATAGTACAGTATATATATATTTATATAGAATAAAGGCCATATATATTCTTGGGGGGGGCTGGAACTAAATATTTTGAGATGGGGCTCTGCAGCCAAATACATATAATTTTGGGGGTCCTTGACATGAAAAAGTTGTGTTCCAGGGACCCCCAGAAGCAAAGATTGAGTTAAAGGTGTTCGTGTTCCCTTAAAAAATATATATATATTCAAAGATTTGCACAAATAGCTTGTAGATCTGCTATTTTTGAATAGCCAAAGTCTAAAATATGGATAAAGTGGGTCTGAAGGGGTTAACAGTCCACCAGCTATTGATATAGTTGCTGTTCCTCCTCAAACATTCCTTGTATGTTATTCAACTTCTGGCAAATGGTTTTATTTTGGCACAAAATGATCTTTTTGTCTTCTCCAAACTATGTAATCAACAAAGAAAGAAAGAAATAAAACATAAAAAATAGTTATAGCTAAATATCCTTTCTTTTCTGTTTTTGTAGCCGTTGGCTGTTTGTTTTTGTTGTTCGTAAAAGAGAACCTTTCGTATATAAAAAACTAACTTAAGGGAACAGTGGGATGGTAAATCAGAATTAGAACTTGACCAGACAGTCACTTAATGTTACATAAGTTTTCATATAAGTTATTGTCAGTCTCTCTGGCTCAACGCTATGGAAAAAAGTATCACAAATCAACAGTTCAAAGGGTGGAAGGACGGCAACAATTAAGTCTGCAATGTGGGCTGGATCTCCAAGCGCTGAACACTGTGAGTTATTAACATGGTGGATGAGAGAGAACACACACTGGTATGAACACAGGTAGACAGACAGGGTAGAAGACAGGTAGACAGTCTTGTCTTGTCTTCTCAAAGGATATCGCCACAGTCTGTCTGTCAGGAAACCTTGTATGTCCCAAATAATCCAGTGGTTTTCAAAGGTTTTTTAATTGTATTTTTAAGGACAGTTGGATATGCAATAGGCCATTATATATATATAATATTATATATTATATATATATAATATTATATATTATATATATATAATATTATATAATATAGGCCAGCAGTCAGGTTCTCAAACGTTTTCCATGTCAAAGTATCTCAAACATATTTTGTGCCAGGGACCCACAGAAGCATATAAAGACTTAAGCATAAAGTAGATATAAAGTTAAAATGATTGTGATGCTACTGTATATTAACTAATTATGCTGGGGACCCTCTGGAACCCCCCCTCCCCCGCAAGGACACCTGTGGGGCCCCGGACCCCACTTTGAGAACCACTGCATTAAGGCCACAGACCTGTAAGGGTCTATTGGGTTACCTAACAGTCAACAATGTAGCTGGAGACCCCCTGGAACCCCCTCAAGGACCCTTGAGGGGGTTTGAGAACCCCTGTCTAAAACTTTAGGAAATGGGAAAAAGTTCCAATGCATCCAATGTAAAAGTAATAATGTAATAATAGTAATAGTAATAGTAATACACTGTAAAAGTAATAATGATCCCAACTTTGTTCCTACTTTTCATTGGTTAAATATGTCTGAACCTCACAGACAGACAGACAGACTTATATTAGTAGGTTTTTTGAAATAGCAAAATAGTCTAAAAAAAGGGTTTTCATTTATGAAAGGAAAAAAGGACTATGGAGGCTTAGTGTAGCCTGACAGAGTGTCGTGGGTTCAAGTATCGATCCCGGCCACCTTTGCTGCATGTCACTGCACATCTCCTGTCAATAAAGACAATAAAAGCCCCAAAATAAATATTTTAAAAAAGAGCTGTGGAGACACAACTGTCTGACAGACAGACTCTCTGCTTAATGACAACAGAACATTAACAGGATGTTCCACTCTGAAGGAACCTTCATCAGGTCCATGTTGGGCAGTACTCTGATATGTCAGTACTCTGATATGTCAGTACTCTGATATGTCAGTACTCTGATATGGCAGTACTCTGATATGGCAGTACTCTGATATGTCAGCACTCTGATATGGCAGTACTCTGATATGGCAGTACTCTGATATGTCAGCACTCTGATATGTCAGCACTCTGATATGGCAGTACTCTGATATGGCAGTACTCTGATATGTCAGTACTCTGATACGTCAGTACTCTGATACGTCAGTACTCTGATATGTCAGCACTCTGATATGTCAGTACTCTGATATGTCAGTACTCTGATATGTCAGTACTCTGATATGGCAGTACTCTGATATGGCAGTACTCTGATATGTCAGCACTCTGATATGGCAGTACTCTGATATGGCAGTACTCTGATATGTCAGCACTCTGATATGTCAGCACTCTGATATGGCAGTACTCTGATATGGCAGTACTCTGATATGTCAGTACTCTGATACGTCAGTACTCTGATACGTCAGTACTCTGATACGTCAGCACTCTGATATGTCAGTACTCTGATATGTCAGTACTCTGATATGTCCAACATGTTACTGAACCCATTTAGTAGGCCGTATCCTTTTTTACCGTCTACACCCAATATCTCATGCAAAAAGAACTGATCGACAAGCTGGAAACTTGTCGTGTTGGGAAGGCTGTGAGCTTGTGAGCTTCAGATCAAATGCTTGGCTATGTCGTTGTCGAACCCCCAACACAATCTGAGGCTGGAAAAATAAGCCTGGAGTATTTTGGGCCCTGGTGGTGGAATGACCTGCAGACCAGACTCACATTGCCTCTAGTGTGTTTTAAAAGGATGGCCATGGGCACACTTCCCAGACAGTGCTCCTGCTTTGATGTGTAGCAAATGTTGTTGCTCTTAGTTTTATATTGGTAACTTTTTATTGATTGTATTGTACCGTTTTTCCTTGAGCTTCCTAGGTAGTTGGGTATTGTTTTTATGGATGTTATATGTCTGTCATTGTTATGGTCCTGTATTTGTTGTTACTGGCAGAGCTGTGCAACATTTATTTGCCTCTTCTCTTGGCCAGTTCACACTCGTAAAAGAGACTTCAGTCTCAAAGTGTTTTTTTACTTGTTAAATCAAGGTTAAATAAAATAAAATAAATTGTAGATCAGCGATTTTTGGCCGAATGTTCGCCCCCAGAATAGGGGCACTAGGGTTCAAGTGGGTGTGCGTCACAAACGTGACATACGGATTTGATTGGCCAACAAAGGTCACAAACGTAACATCCAGATTTGATTGGCCAACAAAGTTCACAAGCGTTACATCCAGATTTGATTGGCCAACAAAGGTCACAAACGTTACATCCAGATTTGATTGGCCAACAAAGGTCACAAGCGTAACATCCAGATTTGATTGGCCAACAAAGGTCACAAACGTTACATCCAGATTTGATTGGCCAACAAAGGTCACAAACGTTACATCCAGATTTGATTGGCCAACAAAGGTCACAAACGTAGCCTGAAAAAGCCTGAAGAAACATCTATCAGGAGACCACAAGGGGAGGTAAATGTTATTTTAAATGTATTTGTATTATTTATATTTAAATGTTATCTCTTTTGAGCCTTATAGAGCACATTGTCAAAAAGATCGTTTCTGTCACGATCATTCATTTCAGTCATTTAATTGAGTTGTTTGAATTGAGTCAATTCAAACAACTGAAAAGTGGAAACTTTGACATTTTCTTCCTCTGCGTCTGTCTAAGACTCCCTGTCTGGCCATCCATTTGCCCCGCAGCCTCTCTGACAGACTTTAAGGTAGATCCCATTTATAAAAGGCCGTAGACAGAACCATCTGGGTGAATGGAAGGAAAGAGAGACAGAGGAATGCAGATATGATCAGACGCACAGCATTCCACGTGCCTTCCTTCTCCAGGAGGTGTGCTTGGAATGCACCTTGGAAAACTCTGGAGGGCAAAACGTACAGGGAATGTTCCTGAAGGTTTGACAACAACGACGGCCCACATGAATAGGATGCATTCGCTGGATTTTAAGCCATTGCCATTAACCTATAGTAGCCGATCTACAAGCTCACAATGTGTCGTAACACGGCAATTACGAACCACTCATGATTTATAAACAATATTTAGAACATAATATGATCTAAATATTATTTAAAACATATTTGAACATATTTGAAGTATACGGTAGTATAGACCATTGGTTCTCAAAGTGGGGTCCAGGGACCCCCAGGGGTCCTTGAGGGAGTTCCAGGGGGTCCCCAGCTAAATGATAGTTAGGAACCAAATGAACCCTTATGGGTTTGTAACTCAGAGAGTGTACAAATGGAACCAATGGAATAAATTAACCTTGATTTTACAATATAAATTGGGGTCCCAGAGATAGAAATGCCATTAAATGGGGGTCCGTAGCCTAATGCATGTTAAACTGGGGGTCCTTGAAATGTAAATGGTTGAGAATCACTGCTAGAGCCTTAAAAATCTTCTCTTATGGGGGTCCCCCTGGCATATCTTTTCAAATGGGGGGTCCGTGGGCTAATAAGTGTCAATTTGGGGGTCCTTGACATGAAAAAGTTTGAGAAGCACTGCTCTAGACATTGCTGAAACACTGTTGTCACTCAAGGTGAAGTAAAAGGCTGCTCTTAGTGCCCTGTAAGATAATATGATAAACTATAACCACCAAGTGACTGAGAGACAGCCGTCTTCCTGTGTGAATCTCCTCCATACAGTAGAAACCAGCACCAAGATGGTTCATTTAGAAAGATACACCATTCCCATTAGGAGACAAAATGGTCGACTAAGTGGGCGCCGGCGTCTGACGGCAAATCTCGCGAACGTCCTATGTTTACTGGTGCTAGATCCCGCCAGAGTGTGTTGCTGTGACAGAGAAAGGCCAATAATAAAGTAGATTTTCTCCTGATTTGTCTCTCTGATAAAAGACATTTTAGAATCTAGAATCTTGGGAACAATGCGTGTCTTGTGATGATCAGGTCCGATATTTAGTTCAGTCACCATGGAGCTAAAGAATGGTTCAGAAGCTGTAATAATAATAATAATAATAATAATAATAATAATAATAAGGGTAATAATAATTAAAATAATAATAATAATAATAATAATAATAATAAAGAATGGTTCAGAAGCTGTGTTCACGTCCTATTGGATTGAACCTACAACCTGCTTACGGTCTCCTAAAAAAGGCGTCAGCTTACTTCACGCAGACACAGGAAGTATAAACCGGAGATGGCACGTCTTGCTATTTTGGTCTTGGGTTTGCAGTCGGGTCCCGACTCTTTCCGCCATCACTTCCTGTTCCTTGCCAAGCTGTCCTAGCTGTCATGTTGCAGACAGGCCGGTAGAGTTTGTCCCAGCTCAGTCTGTCTCTCACTCCTATGTGACATTCTGGAACAGGACAAACAGAGCCCAGCTCTGTGTTTGCTGTCTGGGCCCCATGAGGAAAAAATGCTCTGCCCACTGGGATCAGCCAAGGGAGGGGGGGTGGGGGCGGGAGGATAACAAATCAAATAATGAAAAAAGAGACAAGGATCAACGTGTGCCAAGAACCTTGTTAAACGACAAATAGTCACCAATGAAACGAAGCAGAAGAAGAAGAGGGGCTGATGGCACGACAGCTGCGTTTATTGCTCCCGCCTGCGAATAGAGTGGTTGATGCGCACGCGCACACACACACACACACACACACACACACACACACACACACACACACACACACACACACACACACACACACACACACACACACACACACACACACACACACACACACACACACACACACACACACACACACACACACACACACACACACACACAGGGGCTAGAGTAGCACTAGACATTGAAAGCCATGGGGATGATTCAGTCTTTATGGAGCTGGACCAGTCAGAGAGTTTCTGCAGACAGCTGCTGGTGTCAGGGAACGGTCACACTCCTGCACTAACTTCAACACATCAATCGCAAATGTACTTGAGGGAAAGTGTCAGGATGTCTCTGTCTCTCTCTCCTGAAAATGTGCTGACAGTTATTAGAAATGCCTTTATTTTTTTGGGACACGGCTTTGTAGTTTTATATTATAGCTATAACTTTCTTTTCCGTCAGAAATTCTGAAAATCAGTTTCTTATTCAAAGAACCAATAGGCTGAGTGGATTGTATGCAGGCCATTACACTGACTTTGTGTTAGAGATGTTCCATACTGACTTCTTTGCCGATATCCCATATTCCGATATTGTCCAACTCCTAATTTCCGATATCAACCGATACCGATATATGCAACATATCTACATATCTAATGAAATGAAATAGCTATAATATCAATATAATATGTTAGGTTTTCAATGAAGTGAGTCACTGGTGGTCATTTGAATGAGTCCCACTAATTTTAGATTAGATGTTGGCCTATAGGACAGTGCAGAAGCCTATAGGACAGTGCAGAAGCCTATAGGACAGTGCAGAAGCCTATAGGACAGTGCAGAAGCCTATAGGACAGACAGTGCAGAAGCCTATAGGACAGTGCAGAAGCCTATAGGACAGTGCAGAAGCCTATAGGACAGTGCAGAAGCCTATAGGACAGTGCAGAAGCCTATAGGACAGTGCAGAAGCCTATAGGACAGTGCAGAAGCCTATAGGACAGTGCAGAAGCCTATAGGACAGACAGTGCAGAAGCCTATAGGACAGTGCAGAAGCATAATTGTCTTGATGCCATAACATTAACGAGCGTCAGCTCGGTATTAAACCGATACAGATATTATAAGATATTACATTTTTAGCGGTGCCAGCCGCTCTACATTTGACCGCGTGTGTGTGTCCGTCCGTCCGTATATTTGAGCACGGCAAAGAAGCAACATATGCGCCACTTCAACACACACACACACACACACACACACACATTTGACCGTGTGTGTGTGTCCGTCCGTCCGTATATTTGAGCACGGCAAAGAAGCAGGCACCGCTTCCTTCACACAGGGTGTGATTTTTATGCTAATATGGGCCGATAATATGGGACAACCCTAGTTTTTGTTATTTTAACTAAATATACACAATAATTGTGACTTGTAGTGGAGAGGGTGCACATGGTCATGAGCTGCACTTGAAAGGATTTGGAAACCCCCATATGCTGATGTTTAAAACACAGCCGGGGCATGTACTGTACACCTGGTTTGGGGCTCATTTGAAGCAATCTGAAGTTTCACTTGATGCTCGTAGCTCATAAAAGTCTCAGACATTATACCATTATACATGGTACATACAGACAGACATTATACATGGTACATACAGACAGACATTATACATGGTACATACAGACAGACATTATACCATTATACATGGTACATACATACAGACATTATACCATTATACATGGTACAGACAGACAGACATTATACCATTATACATGGTACATACAGACAGACATTATACCGCATCATCTCACACACGCAACAGTTTTAGTGATAACCTACTTTTGAACGGGTGCATTTCTCCTTTCCGACATGTCGCCTTTCCGACGTTGACGAACCCTATACCTAACCCTAACCCTAACCCTAACCGCACGCGGAAGCCACTAGTCGGAGTGGTGAGATGTCGGAATGGAGAGTGAACACCCTTTTGAACCTACTTCATGATTCATGAAGTTTAGCAGAAAATGAAAAGAAACACATAATACAACAGGACAGAGCACTCACATCATGAGCTGATAATCTGTTTATGATGGACTTCCAGACATACTTAAGCAATAGCCTGCTGCATTATCCTTCATGGAACCAAGAGCAATGCAAGAGAAAGAATGTCAACTAAATTAAAGAAAATGCTCATCACACAAAGATGATTTAAATTGCATTAACAGGAACACACGGGGCCACTCACTCTGAAATGCATTAGTTCTTCTGTCAATGCGATCCAGAGAGAGTTCCAGTGAGGTCATGTTTGGCTCACACTACAGAGCCGTGTGGCCGGTGTGATGTACAGGATATAGTGCCGGCTATCAACGCCTTGGGATGACACACTGTTGTGGGTTAATCCCAACAGAGCATGGCTCCCAGGCTTTTCCTCCAGTCTGACCCACTAACCTGTTTCACTGACTCTATGTTGATATGCCGCTGGCTCCAGCTTCCCCTCTCCTTTTACTGCTGGACATAAAGGAGTTACGCTTTCATTTAACAGCCCTAAAAGACCCCAGAACCTTTCATTTAACAGCCCTAAAAGACCCCAGAACCTGAGGAGCCAAAGCTGAGCTGGGATGATTCTCATCTAGTGGTTTTCAAAGCTGGGCCTGGCTGGCGACCCCCAGGGGTCCCTGAGGGGGCCGCCAGCCACATGAGGAGTAGTTTATTGTCACTATAATTCTATTCACTTGAAATGATTACAATACAAAGAAAAATATAAGTGACTATTCTAACGACTATTCTCCACTATAATCTATTTTTCATGAACAATGATGACATTTTGATCAAACAAAACATATTTTCATACCAGTGTCCCTCGGACAGAATCATTTGGAATGGCATTCCATGGCCTATAAGTTCATTTAGGGATCTGTGACATGAAAAAAAGTTTGGAAACCTCTGTATTAGGATAACAACATCCACAGTACCAACACTGACACAGCCTATAGCCTGCTGTCTTCTGATTACATTCTACAGAAGATTCTGTGAAATAGAACATATTTATCTGCCAAAAACATGACAGACGAGGTTTAGGGTAAGGCACGGGCCCATCACCATTACCATAAGTGTGAAAGCACTTTCACAACAATTTGCAAGTTCACACTTTTATGGTAGCAGATTTAGATTGCACACAGGGGGGCTCGTAAAAGTTAGGTATTTGAACCCCAACAAGATTTTACAAGTTGCCAAAGTGGAGTGACAATAAAAGTTGGGATCTCTCATTACTGCACAAAGTAAGAGTATGACTAAGAATCCTTGCAACTGTAGATGGGCTGCTTTGATGGCCTTCAAAGGGCTGTTGGAGAGGAGAACTTTCACGGCATGATCTACTTTTCTCTTAGACTTTTCTCTTGCAAATCAGAGCACGGTCCATTTAGGTCAGTGTTGATTTCATCGACTAAAACTATGACGAAAAATGTTTGACGACTGAGTAAACACTAAATAAAAACTAAGCTATGATGACTAAAACTATGAGTAAATATACTGACAATTTTGTCAACAAATAAAAACTAGACTAAAATGTTAGGGATTAGTGGAGAAGAGATCCAGTAGAACTAAAAGACAAGTCATTTTATGTTTGGTTGCACTCTGAAAATAGCAGATCTACAAGCTCACAACGCGTCACAGTGCGTCGCGGTGCATGCAACCAAGTGTAAGCAGCCATTACGACGCCATCAAGGTCCGCCAAAATACATTTTAGTCGAATAGATTTAGCCGACCATAATCTTATGATATTAGACAAACTAAAGTATGACTAAATTAGAAAAAACTATGACTAAAACTAAATCAAAATTTGCTGTCAAAATCAACACTGATTTGGATACATGTTTAAATGGACTGTGTTCTCAGACTGACCACTGGAAATGTGACTTCATAAAGTATAAGATGACAAAAGAGGCTGAGATAAGACTCCTCCCACAGGCGTTGTGAGGACAAAACACAGGCGTAGGAAATACATGGAACCGCATTACAACTGTGATATCTCATGAACCCTCATCTGAGTCACACTGCATTGTATCTGAGCAGAACCTCTTGTAATCTCTCCCTTATTTACATGTCTGTTTGTTGGCCATACACAAGAGAGAAGCTAAACACAGGCGCTTCAGCCAGACTTTAGATCAACAGAATCAAAGTTAATCAGAAGCAGCTCCGAGGCTCGGTGGATCAGCACAGGACAACAGGATAACTACCCCCCCCCCAACCCTAACCCTATAGCTCTGAACTGAAGAGTGAGACAACAGGATAGGCCTGAACTGAAGAGGAGTGAGACAACAGGATAGCTCTGAACTGAAGAGGAGTGAGAAAAGAAGGAATCGGAGAAGGATAAAGGATAAAGGATAAGGAGAAGAACTACAGTTCTCATTTTGCCCAGTGGTGGAAAAAGTATCAATACTGCAATGTAGAAATATCCTGTTAAGTAAAAGTACAAAAGTATTGATATCAAAAAGTAGGGTTAGGGTTAGTACCAAAGTAGAGAGTACTCATTTTGCAGAATGTCCCATTTCACAAGTTTTACAAATGTATAAAAATAGTTTGAAATTAGCAGATCTACAAGCTCACAGTGCGTCGCATAGCGACGCACTGTGAGCTTGTAGATTGGCTTGTAGATCGACATTTCGGCCGAAATGAATATAGGGCTGAAGTGGATGTTTTGTAATAATCTCTCAAGAACAGATTCAGAGCTGCGCTACTAATCAAATGCAAAAGTGAAAAACGCTGGGGGCGCTGTTTTTCCTTTTTCCTGGAGTAGAAGTAAAAAAAGTACAGAAAATTGGAAATACTCAAGTAAAGTAAAAATAACTAAACATTTTACTTAAGTACAGTACTTGAGAAAATATACTTAGTTACTTTCCACCACTGATTTTGCCATCTGTGTTTGACCTGAAATGTTGTTGCATGGTGTCTGACTACTGAAGCTTTCTCCCATCAAATGAATAGAGATTAAAAAAGGTGCTAATGTAAAATGATTGGGGAGGTTTGCTTTGTGAGCGTCAGTCGGCAGAGGAAACAGCTGTTCCTGGATCCTATAGAGGTCAGCCCATCAAGGTCTTGAAAGAATTACAAAATCCTCCTCAAGGTTTTCCCAGATTTTCCAGATGCTGAGACTGAACTGTCTTTGTCTCTCTGGCCTCTCCGCTTTGGCAGACGAGCTCCATGAGGAATCCACAGGCGCTCCAGTCATCAACAGACCACAGAGGATTAGGGGGTCTCGCCATGGTCATATCATTGAACATTAGGGGGTCTCACCATGGTCATATCATTGAACATTAGGGGGTCTCGCCATGGTCATATCATTGAACATTAGGGGGTCTCACCATGGTCATATCATTGAACATTAGGGGGTCTCACCATGGTCATATCATTGAACATTAGGGGGTCTCACCATGGTCATATCATTGAACATTAGGGGGTCTCGCCATGGTCATATCATTGAACATTAGGGGGTCTCACCATGGTCATATCATTGAACATTAGGGGGTCTCACCATGGTCATATCATTGAACATTAGGGGGTCTCACCATGGTCATATCATTGAACATTAGGGGGTCTCACCATGGTCATATCATTGAACATTAGGGGGTCTCACCATGGTCATATCATTGAACATTAGGGGGTCTCACCATGGTCATATCATTGAACATTAGGGGGTCTCGCCATGGTCATATCATTGAACATTAGGGGGTCTCGCCATGGTCATATCATTGAACATTAGGGGGTCTCGCCATGGTCATATCATTGAACATTAGGGGGTCTCGCCATGGTCATATCATTGAACATTAGGGGGTCTCGCCATGGTTATATCATTGAACATTAGGGGGTCTCGCCATGGTCATATCATTGAACATTAGGGGGTCTCGCCATGGTCATATCATTGAACATTAGGGGGTCTCACCATGGTCATATCATTGAACATTAGGGGGTCTCACCATGGTTATATCATTGAACTTCTTCTTCTTTCGTGTATCGTCATCATATGTCCAGCTTTGTGTCGTGTAGCCATGTCCTCGTCTCAGGTCCCACTCTGAAGAGGCCCTCCTCTGAAGGTGGTCTATGTAGGGGACAAGCGGTGATGATGTGGTTGGCAGTCTGCTCAGGCTCCCCGCACTCACATGCTGCACTGTCTGTTAGACCCCACTTCTTCATAGGTGCTTTGAAGCGGCCAACCCCGGTGCGTAGGCGGTTCAGGAGGGTCCATTGCCGGCGAGGTAGGTCTTCTCCTTCAGCGCCATCTCCAGGGTCCCGGATATGGTGGTGTATGCCTGTCTGTCCTGCCGACTCCCACTCCTGCTTCCATGCCGCCATATCATTGAACATTAGGGGGTCTCGCCATGGTCATATCATTGAACATTAGGGGGTCTCCCCATGGTCATATCATTGAACATTAGGGGGTCTCACCATGGTCATAATTTATTGGCAAAAGCAAGTCGTGATGCCAAGGGGGTTGAATCAACATCTTTTCATAATTAATACGTTTACATCCAGCATTATAAACCACCTTTCAAATCATATCTTTGACTAGAAGCTAAGCAAGAGACACTAACCCAACAAAACACATGTATCCATTTATCGTCAAGGGTAGGCTAAGTGATATATTTTGGTTAATATAGAGCAGGGGTCTTCAAGAGGGGGTCCGGGACCCCTAGGGGGTCCTCAGGGTTACTACAGGGGGGGCACCAAATCTTTGTGTCATAGTATCATGTTTTTTACGTTAACCACTTGAACCCTAGCATCCCTATTCTGAATGGAACATTAGCCAAAAATAGCCGATCTACAAGCTCACAACGTCTCGCAGCGCGAGGCGTTGTGAAGCAACAAAGTTTGGTGTAGAGGGAAAAAAGTACTAAAGTACTAAGTATTGACGGTTCAAGTGGTTAAATGTCTGAAAATACACATTCATCCAACATGATGATAGTCTGTCAAAGTCTATGAAACTATGTATACATAATAGATATATATGTATATATAGTATATATATATATATATATATGTATATATAGTATATATATATATATATATATATGTATATATAGTATATGTATATATGTATATATACTATATATATATATATATATATATATATATGTATATATAGTATATATATATATATGTATATATAGTTTATATATATATGTATATATACTATATATATATATGTATATATAGTATATATATATATGTATATATAGTCTATGAAACTGTCTAAGAAATCTATGAACATTTTTTATCTGCAAAACAATTTAATACAATAGTGGGGGGTCCCTGCTTCATCTCTCTCTCAACTAAGGGGTCCTAGCTTGGCCTGATATAGAGCATTTGGTCAGTAACAGGGGTCTTCCCATCGCTCCGGCTCTTTAATAAAACAGAAAACATATTTGCCAATTTAAGCCAATCAGGAGAGAGTACCTATTTATCAGCTTGGATTTAATTTAATGTCTTTGTGTCATCACTTCCAATTAAACTTGTTTATCCTGTATCCTGTACGAGTTCTCTCTCCTGATTGGATAGAATGTGTATCCTGACCTGGAAATGCATTTTCTGTTTACGAAAGAGCTGGAGAGACAGGGAGACAACCGTTACTGAACACCCACTCTATATTGATAATTATTACCAGAATATAGAGCTGTTTAACACTTATTTTAACAAAAACAGATCACTTACCCTACCTTTAATATCCAAGTATACGTGCATTTGAAGTGCATCCAATCTTTCCAACGATTAATCTTTTCAATAACCT
>NC_139950.1:51971781-52039281 GCF_963454915.1 Gymnoscopelus microlampas
TGTGTAATGAACAGACAAACTCCACTAGTGTAATGAACAGACAAACTCCACTGTGTAATGAACAGACAAACTCACTAGTGTAATGAACAGACAAACTCCACTAGTGTAATGAACAGACAAACTCCACTAGTGTAATGAACAGACAAACTCCACTAGTGTAATGAACAGACAAACTCACTAGTGTAATGAACAGACAAACTCCACTGTGTAATGAACAGACAAACTCCACTAGTGTAATGAACAGACAAACTCACTAGTGTAATGAACAGACAAACTCCACTGTGTAATGAACAGACAAACTCCACTAGTGTAATGAACAGACAAACTCCACTGTGTAATGAACAGACAAACTCCACTAGTGTAATGAACAGACAAACTCCACTGTGTAATGAACAGACAAACTCACTAGTGTAATGAACAGACAAACTCCACTAGTGTAATGAACAGACAAACTCCACTAGTGTAATGAACAGACAAACTCCACTGTGTAATGAGCAGACAAACTCCACTAGTGTAATGAACAGACAAACTCCACTGTGTAATGAACAGACAAACTCCACTGTGTAATGAACAGACAAACTCCACTAGTGTAATGAACAGACAAACTCCACTAGTGTAATGAACAGACAAACTCCACTGTGTAATGAACAGACAAACTCCACTGTGTAATGAACAGACAAACTCCACTAGTGTAATGAACAGACAAACTCACTAGTGTAATGAACAGACAAACTCCACTGTGTAATGAACAGACAAACTCCACTGTGTAATGAACAGCCCTTAATCTGACGGCTCCACGCTAGCGTGTGAAGTGACACTTCAAATCACTTCCCAGGAGCATGACGGTGCACAGATAAGTGTCGGTGTTAAGGTAGTGCTTGAATATACAGTTTATTGAAAACAGGTGTGGTGATTTTATTGATGGCGTGATTTTAGTTCCACTCAACAACCCCTACACGGTTAAGGGGAAAAAAACAAAGCACACACACACACACACACACACACACACACACACACACACACACACACACACACACACACACACACACACTTGGAGTTATTAAGCATATCTATTATGCTGTAGTTATGCTGTTCAGATGTAACTTCAGATCCATCAGATTATGTCCAAATATTTCCCATCTGGTTACTTGAATCTCGAGGTTCTTCACAAATGTTGATTTCCCCTGTGGGCCAGAGACCAGTAGTACATAAAACATATGAGAATTCTAATTACGTGTGTAGATTATGGTAGCATTGAATTGCACTAGTCTGCTTTATGAACATTTTCTTGCACATTGCCTTGTATGGATGAAGACTCCAACACAGGGATTCTACCATTTTAACCACTTAAACACTATTTTATACTTTGTTGTACGATGTTGTTGCACAGCAAAAATTGCTGGACAACAAGCTCACGACGCGATGTGAGCTTGTAGATCTGCTATTTTAGAGAAATTGATGAAAACTTTCGGTTGATTCTTTGTACAAAAAAAGTGTGATAACATTCAGCAGGAACTGGACAGATTGAATGCTGACAGGACTGTTATCACAGATTATTGCCATTTATCTTGCCTAAGGACTATTAGACTTTTCCACTAATTGCTTCTCTTCATTCTTACTTTCTTCTCTCCACTGCAGGGAAGAAAGAAGCTCGGTAAAAACAGCAGTTTTTGCTGAGTGGCATTTAAGTAAACCAAACCCCATGTTGGGGTTTGCAGGAATAAATAAACACTACTTCCTAGGAGACACCTGAGACAGCGTTTTCCACCGCCATTAACAAAACGACAAGTAATGGGATTTCTTGAGGAAACACGGGCTCCTATCCTGCAATACGACTCCAGACACGTGCAGAAAACATGGGAAGGTACAATGAGGCAGCTCTGATGACGTTTGGCATCCCAATGCCCTGTTAGCGTCCCTATTCTGGGGGGGAGAACATTCGCAAAAATAGCCGATCTACAAACTCACAACTTTTGGTGAAGAGATTTGGTGTAAAGGGAAACAAAGGAGTGGACCAAGTAGAGCCCTGGGGGACCCTGGTCAACTAAGTATACTGTACTGTAGGTTAAGTTGTTGACATTATATTTGTTTGTTGTTTCCATTGTTTTGGTGGATACCTGTGGTGGATACCATTGGATAGTAGATTTTTTACTTCTCAGCTGTGCTTAAAACAAAACAATTCACAAACTCACATGTTGTAGCCAAGGAAAGCTTCTCTCTCAAAACAAAAAGTCTGTTCTAACGTATCTCGTTACTCAAAATTATACCTTGCCTTGGAGCAGGTTCGTTTAGCTCCAAACTGTTGACGGAACTTAATACGTGATCTGACCCCGATGGGCTCTCTCATGGGTTTTGGATCCTCGGTTGGAATAACCCACTAGATGTTTGGTCTGTAGTGTTAAAGTTTCCTCTATATCTTAGAGCTCAAGGTACGAGCATGTCCTTTCTGTCTGGAGGAGTATGTGTACACGGTTCTGGTTCAGAGAAAACATGCTCTGACTGATGAAGTGTGTCTTTGAACTCTGAACACAGATCAGCGTAATCAAGCCAGTAAATGGCCATGGATCACAATTTCCACTTTTCAGCCTTTGGGAATCTGAAGGCATCAACGTGAAGTTGATCCCAATGGAACTACGCAGTCGATTTGAAACACATGCGAACTGTAAAGGCTCAGTTATACTTACGGTGTCATGCGACAAAAACAGCCGATCTGCAAGCTCAGAACACATCACGGCGTGATGCGTTCTGAGCTTGTAGATCGGCAATTTCTGCCACATGACACAGATGCACAACTAAGTATAAATCAGCCTTAAGTCAGCCTCCAATCTAAAGGCCAGTTAGTAAGAACGACCCCAAGGTACCCACAGCAGCGATGTGCCGTTATGGTTTGACATGTTTGTCTGGGCATGTCATAATAGGCCAACATCTGGCGGAAATAGGCGAACATTGTGCGAAAATAACCGATATACAAGCTCAACATGCACCACGTCTATTTTCAGCAAAGAGATTTGGAGTAGAGGGGAAAAGGAGTGGGCCAAGCGTATGGGGAAACAAAAGAAGTGGTTAAAGGGGTTATTTCCAGATCAACAGGAGAGTTTTAACTCTAAAACCATAAAACGTATCCTTCAGGAATATTGCTCCTCTGTAAGGAAGGCTCTGATAGCTTTGCGGCATTAGACAATGGAAGGATGCTGGTTTAACGCGGCAGATTTTGTTTCACTTTCCTGTAATGACAATTCAAGATAGACAAAACTATTTGCACAGCCTTACGCTTTTTTAAGTGTGTGTTGTCTTTGGCTTGGGGCTACAGTACCAAGTGACTGTATTTCTAAGGATATCCATCTCTGTTCAGATCACACTAGTGTTATATTTTTAACTTTGAATTAAAAAAAAGCATTCAGTCAACCAAAAACACAACAATAAAGAACGCTTACGTTCAGCACCTAATTTCTTCTTTGCATATATACAATATGCTCCCTACTACTAGGCCCTCTCACAAATATAATATCAAATATCTTCACCAAAAATAGCAGATCTACAAGATCCTAGCGTGCCACGCTGAAGCGTGTTTTGAGCTTCTGGATACATTTGGAAGATGGGATTTCAAGTAGCACTTATAAATTGTTGCTTTCATAAGCACTGTAGCTTTTGGCAGAAACCCTGTGTGGTCACTGTGATGGAGTCAAGTACACAGACGTTGCTAAGTTTACTTTTCTTATCAGGTCGGCCGGATAACATTGCTATATGTAGTTTAATCTTCATGATCATTTAGAGTAAAATGTTTCTCTAAAGACACAATGTTTTCACATCTCTTCAACTCCCACAAAATGAACACATCATGTCAGGAAATGATCTTCTGGTTTTTTCTTCTCTTTTTTGTTTGTTTGTTTTCCAGTATCAGACGATATGTCAAAATCCTTGGGTTGGGAATCACAACTAGGTTCCAAGTAGGATCCGGATCCAAATAGCTGGGTACTGGGTACGAATACAAATGAAGGAATCGAACCGGAATCGATAAAATACTAATTTAAGGATCCAATATTTATCCTATAAATAAAGTGTTCTACAAGCTTTAACTGGCACTGCTTTCCATTGTATTGTCATGGAATAAGCATATGAGAGGTTACTACTCACTGCATTTCTTAAAGTTGACAATTATTGATGTAAAATTCATTTTGGCGAAGATGTTTGGTGCCGAGGGAAACAATTAGGGGGCCTAGTATAGACCCCTGTGGGACTCTGGTCAACTAAGCACAGTATATAGGGTTTAAGTGGTTAAATGTATAGGGTTTAAGTGGTTACATGTATAGGGTTTAAGTGGTTAAATGTATAGGGTTCAAGTGGTTAAATGGTGAAAAGCGAGTAAGCGATGGCGAACGGTGGAGGTGACATTGGAGATCGCTTTCCAGGGTTGTGTTTGTCCTGATATGAAGGAATGTGGTATCTTACACAGCAATCTTTTGGGCAGATATAGGCCTATTAGATGAGTTATGGTGAAATGATCTTGGCCTGCCAAATTCTGTGGGGATCCCGGAGCGCTCACTCTGAGTGTCATGTATTCTGAGCAGTGAGATATGCTTTCTCCAGCTGTTTCACAGGCCCGGTGGAGGACTGGAGGACAACAGACCAAAGCTGTGATCCTATGGACTCGGGCTGCAACTGTCCATACTTTTTGTACTGATTATTCTATCAATTTCATTTTTTTGATTTATCGAATGATCGTGAAGCATATATTTTTTTTAAATAATATTTTAAATGAACATACAGTACTCAGGTGTGCCTTGAGATGTTATCATTGTGTGCTGTTGGACAATTGGACTTTGGGTTTCCCACGTTCATTAAAAAAAAAAGAATCAGTGCATTTCAACTTGACAGACAGTCTGGCTTTGCCGTCACAAAGACAAAGAACTAACACCTGTTCATTAAGTCTCTCAATGTAATCATCCTGGAGCTCTGCCAAAGTTTCCATACTTCTTGTGTAGGCTACAGTAAGTCATGTAGGTTATAGTGGCTACAAGACCAAAACCATTTAATTTTAACAAAATTGTGACTATTCATATTTCCTAATTATGTCCACCAGGCCAGGAAGTGGAGATTATGTTTTCGCCCCTGTCCGTGTGTGCACACCTGTGTGTCTGTGCACAGCTAATCTTGGACACTGCTGGACTGCTGGACACTCTCCCAGTCAGACTCATGGGGGCGCTATACCAGGCTGCTTTACTTTTTGGTCTATAACCATATGTTTCGTTGGCTTCCAAATGGTACATGTCACAACACAGTTTGTTGCAGAAACAGGATTATTTTGTTTCCCCCACCAAATTAGGCCTGTGACAATGAGAATCACACAGAGTTTTCATATTCCATACTCTTTGCCTGTAATAGGCATACAACATTAGTGGGCAGGGCGTATTTCTTACAAAAAACATATATCATGAATGCATCATCCAATAAACCTCAAATTGGAATCACATATTGAGGGGCACTGTCTATTCTGACCATTGGGGATACCACAGCTGACTTACCCATGGCTAAGCAACCCAGCCTGGGCACTTGCCAGTGTCCCTGTCTTATGCCAGGGGTCTTCAATGTTTTTCAGGACAAGACTCTACACAAACTGTATAGAATTATAGATAGCGGGATTCATGTTAATGTGTATTTTCAGAACCCTCAATATTTAATCAACTTGACCGTTGGCTCTGTACTTGGTCTGCTCCTTTTTCCTCTACACCAACTCTCCGAAAATAGCCTATCTACAAGCTCACAACGCCTTGCAGCGCGAGGCGTTGTGAGCTTGTAGATCTGCTATTTTCAAAAGATTTTGATACATTTGAAAACTTGAAATGGGAGATTGGTCTAAAATAACGTTGTATTCAGCCAGATTGCAGCTTTAAGACTAAATGGCCAGGAAGGAAATCAAACGTTCTGATTGCCTAAACAGAGAGAATGTAACTTCCACATGATGATCTGTAGAATGCATTGTGTTGAGTGTCTGACAGACAAGGAGGCTTAGCATGCTCTTTGGCATGCTGTCTGTGGAAAAGCAGCAGATCCCCTCAGATCCCCTCAGATATGTGGATCCAGGAAAAGACTCCCTACATCCTGACACTTCCTGGCACAGAGGTCACATGACAGAGAGAGTTACTATGTAACACCTCACTTTGTTCTTTAACCCTTTAAGAACAGAGAGATTTACTATGTAACACCTCACTTTATTAACCCTTTAAGACAGGGAACGCATCTGTGTGTCATTTTTAAGATTTCTTTGGGCTATTCAAAAATAGCAGATCTACTAGCTCATACCGAGTGCCGTGTTACGAGCTTGTAGATCTGCTATTTTTGAAAAGAAATCATGAAAAAGGGTGCAAATCATTGAATATATATAGACTTTTGAAGAAAAAATGTTTTACTCAAATATGTGCTTCCTGGGGGTCCCTGGAACAAAACTATTTTGAGATTGGGGTCCGCGGCCAAATACATATACATTTGGGTGGTCCTTTACATGAATAAAGTTTGAGAACCACTGATATTATAGCAACATTGACATTGTTATTATTATAACGTATTATAATGTATCATAACGTGTAGGGGAAGGATAGACAAAGGTCCTAGGCCCTTCATCAGTGTCAGGTCTGTTCTGAAAAGATGAATGAATGATTTCCCTGAAGATTGTATTCGAGGACACTTTAAATCAGGGGTTCTAGGACCACCAAAATAACCTCATAACCTCTGGCTGCGGCCCTCCTGGCAAAGACGTGATTGTAGATGTGAAAACCTGTGCATTAAAACACAGAGCAGAAAGAGTATAGACGTGCTATAATATATTAATATAACATAAGACTCACCTCTGGCACGGCAGGATTGAAGGTCACATTGAGGACTGTATCAGAGTGTTTCTGAAGCTTGTGGATGTAGTTACTGCTGCAGATGTCATACACATAGACCTGAAACACATAGATATACACATAGATGTCATACACATAGACCTGAAACACATAGATATACACATAGATGTCATACACATAGACCTGAAACACATAGATGTCATACACATAGACCTGAAACACATAGATATACACATAGATGTCATACACATAGACCTGAAACACATAGATATACACATAGATGTCATACACATAGACCTGATACACATAGATAGATAGATGTCATACACGTAGACCTGAAACACATAGATAGATAGATACACATAGATAAAATGTGAATTTGTTTTACACATCAGACAGTGTTAAGTTCGTTGGCTAAAACTATGACAAAAAAATGTCCGTCGACCTTATTTCACTGACGAAAACTAAATCAAAACTAAGCTATGATGACTAAAACCATGACTAAATATATTGACAATTTCGTCAATCCAGTAGATTCGATCCAGTAGAACTAAGTCATTTTATGTTTGGTTGTGCTCGGGTGTTGCGCACTGAAAATAGCTGATCTACAAGCTCACACAACGCGTCGCGCTGCGACGTGTTGTGTGAGCTTGTAGATCGGCTATTTTCAGCATGCAAACAAGTGTAAAATCAGCCATTACGACGCCATCAAGGCACCGCCAATACACATTTTTGTCGACAAAATAAACTATAGATTTAGTTGGCTAAAATCTTATGATATTTAGTCGACTAAAACTAGACAAAAACTTAAGACATTTCAGATGACTACTACGACTAAAACAACATGGGAATTTTATTCAAAAGACTAAGACTAAGACTAAATCAATATTTGCTGTCAAAATGAACACTGACATTAGATTAGAAGTCTTATAAAGCGCTACCAGACGAGCTTATATAAGTGAGTTGTTGTGTTTTTAGCGGTGGATGTAACCGGTCCAGTGCAGACCCAGTTCTCCATCTTGGCTGCGAACACAAGTGATGTGTTTCAAGCCACGTTCTTTCGGCGGTGCCATGGGCGCAGATAAATCCAGATGTGGGGATGTTTGGTACCAGACGGCGACTCATCAGATTCCTGCAGCTGTTCTTTATTAAGTTTCCCTGAAAAGAGCTTGAAGTGAGAGCTCCCTAGGAGGGATAGTCTCCTGTCTAAGAGCGGTGGTCCTAGCTGACATTTTCATGTCAGGACCCCCAAATGGATATGAATGTGGCCACAGACCCCCCCATCTGAAAAGATGTGGTGCCAGGGACCCCCATAAGAGATTATTTCCAATATTTCAACAAAAAAAATATATATAGCGGAAAACTGTGTTAAAGTAGTTGAACAGATTTTAATGCTACGGTTTATCAACACATTTTGCTGGGGACCCTCTGGAACCTCCTCAAGGACCCCTGGGGGCTACCAGACCCCACTTTGAGAACCACTGGTCTAAAGCCTTGGTTCTCAAAGTGGGGTCCGGGGACCCCCAGGGGTCGTTGAGGGGCTTCCAGGGGGTCCCCAGACAAATGATGGATAGTTAGGAACCATATGGACCCTTTTGTGGCTGTAACTCTGAGAGTGTACAAACGGGTCCATTTGGTTCCCTTTGTACACTCTCAGAGTTATGGTGGTCCGTGGTCTAATGCAGGGGTTCTCAAAGTGGGGTCCACGGCCCCCCATGGCCCGGCCCCCATGGCCCCCCATGGCCCTATATACATCAGCTATTTAAAATGTTTGATTATTTATACATTTTTAACATACAGGGTCCTTGGCACAAACTTTTCATAAAGGGGTCTGCGGCCAAATACACATTCATTCATTAATACTAATTAAATACACATTCATTCATTAATACTAATTAAATACACATTCATTCATTAATACTAATTAAATACACATTCATTCAGGGGTCCTTACCACTAAAGCATCTAACAAGGCATTAGACAGCTTTGGGTGGGGGGGGGGGTCTTTGCTAGGGGGGGGGCATACGTAAGTCCGACATCCCATTTCTCCGACTACGTGGCATCCGCGTGCGGTTAGGGTTAGGGTTCGGGTTTGGTATAGGGTTAGTATAGTAAACGTCGGAGGCATGCGCTGTCGGAGGAATGGTGTGTCGGACTAACGTATTGCACCCCTTTGCTAGGTGTGTCTCAGCAGCACACATAGGACCCCAGACATACATGGCCTCATCCCTGCCAGATGCAGCAATAAATATCAACAACAAACTGAGGCGGGGGGGAAGGGGGTCTGAACCATGACACGCCGTGCATCATACATGACATAAAGCACAGTGTTAGCATGTTGAACTAATGACATAAAGCACATTGTTAACATGTTGAACTAATGACATAAAGCACATTGTTAGCATGTTGAACTAATGACATAAAGCACATTGTTAGCATGTTGAACTAATGACATAAAGCACATTGTTAACATGTTGAACTAATGACATAAAGCACATTGTTAACATGTTGAACTAATGACATAAAGCACATTGTTAGCATGTTGAACTAATGACATAAAGCACATTGTTAGCATGTTGAACTAATGACATAAAGCACATTGTTAACATGTTGAACTAATGACATAAAGCACATTGTTAACATGTTGAACTAATGACATAAAGCACATTGTTAGCATGTTGAACTAATGACATAAAGCACATTGTTAGCATGTTGAACTAATGACATAAAGCACATTGTTAACATGTTGAACTAATGACATAAAGCACATTGTTAACATGTTGAACTAATGACATAAAGCACATTGTTAACATGTTGAACTAATGACATAAAGCACATTGTTAGCATGTTGAACTAATGACATAAAGCACATTGTTAGCATGTTGAACTAATGACATAAAGCACAGTGTTAGCATGTTGAACTAATGACATAAAGCACATTGTTAGCATGTTGAACTAATGACATAAAGCACATTGTTAGCATGTTGAACTAATGACATAAAGCACATTGTTAACATGTTGAACTAATGACATAAAGCACATTGTTAACATGTTGAACTAATGACATAAAGCACATTGTTAACATGTTGAACTAATGACATAAAGCACATTGTTATCATGTTGAACTAATGACATAAAGCACATTGTTAACATGTTGAACTAATGACATAAAGCACATTGTTAACATGTTGAACTAATGACATAAAGCACATTGTTAGCATGTTGAACTAATGACATAAAGCACATTGTTAACATGTTGAACTAATGACATAAAGCACATTGTTAACATGTTGAACTAATGACATAAAAAGCACAGTGTTATCATGTTGAACTAATGACATAAAGCACATTGTTAGCATGTTGAACTAACAAACCAAAGCTGCAGGCCTAATAACTCATTTTCAGTTTGCACGATTATGAGAAGAAGTTCATTCAGGTTGATGAGCTCACTTCATATTAAACCCAAACTGAAAGATGAAAGCAATTCCAACCCTTCCTTTCCACACACACACACACACACACACACACACACACACACACACACACACACACACACACACACACACACACACACACACACACACACACACACACACACACACACACACACACACACACACACACAAACCTGGTCTTATGCGTCATGTCTTCAGTCATATAAAGGTCTTTTTTAAACTCCAGTCACTTTCAGTTCAGCACAGCTGAGGTGTGTGTCACTGTCCAGCTGACGCTCGTTGACACTCGTTAATGTTACTTGTTGCATCAAAGCAATGATGTTGTGTTTCTGCACCAAACATAACTACACCTAATCTAAGATGCCATCAAAGCCAAGAATGTTTACACGACCCTCTCTGGTATTATATATTTTTTTGGTTTGAGCTGTAGGAAAAAACTAGGCTACACTTGGTTGTTTAGTCAGGATGAAAACAATATAATAATTTGGATTAAACCGATTGGGAATATTTTTTTAATCTATTTTTAATTGAATCGTGACCCCAAGAATCGGAATCGAATCGTGAGATAGCAGACTATTCACAGCCCTAGTCTTATGTCATGGTGGCATGTAATTACTGTCAAACACAAAGACAAATGCTGCATGTTATTACTGTCACACACAAAGACAAAATGCTGCATGTTATTACTGTCACACATAAAGACAAAATGTTGCATGTTATTACTGTCACACATAAAGACAAAATGCTGCATGTTATTACTGTCACACATAAAGACAAAATGCTGTTATTACTGTCACACATAAAGACAAAATGCTGCATGTTATTACTGTCACACATAAAGACAAAATGCTGCATGTTATTACTGTCACACATAAAGACAAAATGCTGTTATTACTGTCACACATAAAGACAAAATGCTGCATGTTATTACTGTCACACATAAAGACAAAATGCTGCATGTTATTACTGTCACACATAAAGACAAAATGCTGCATGTTATTACTGTCACACATAAAGACAAAATGCTGCATGTTATTACTGTCACACATAAAGACAAAATGCTGCATGTTATTACTGTCACACATAAAGACAAAATGCTGCATGTTATTACTGTCACACATAAAGACAAAATGCTGCATGTTATTACTGTCACACATAAAGACAAAATGCTGCATGTTATTACTGTCACACATAAAGACAAAATGCTGTTATTACTGTCACACATAAAGACAAAATGCTGCATGTTATTACTGTCACACATAAAGACAAAATGCTGTTATTACTGTCACACATAAAGACAAAATGCTGCATGTTATTACTGTCACACATAAAGACAAAATGCTGCATGTTATTACTGTCACACATAAAGACAAAATGCTGTTATTACTGTCACACATAAAGACAAAATGCTGCATGTTATTACTGTCACACATAAAGACAAAATGCTGCATGTTATTACTGTCACACATAAAGACAAAATGCTGCATGTTATTACTGTCACACATAAAGACAAAATGCTGCATGTTATTACTGTCACACATAAAGACAAAATGCTGTTATTACTGTCACACATAAAGACAAAATGTTGCATGTTATTACTGTCACACATAAAGACAAAATGCTGCATGTTATTACTGTCACACATAAAGACAAAATGCTGTTATTACTGTCACACATAAAGACAAAATGCTGCATGTTATTACTGTCACACATAAAGACAAAATGCTGCATGTTATTACTGTCACACATAAAGACAAAATGTCCCTCAGACAGTTAGAGCCACGTTTATTTGTTGTCTTATTCGGCTCTGCAGTAATGCTTGGTTTACTTTCGATTTATTGTGTGGATTTTGTAAATTATTACATTGTGTTGTTTTATTGTTTTGACCTTTTATTGACTGTTGATTTCTTTTATCCTCTTTCCCCTCTCCCTCAAGAGGCCAGTTGTAAATAAGAATTAGTTCTTGACCTGTTTAGCCTGGTTATATAAAAGGTTAACATAATTATTTATTTTTTTACCCCAATGTTTTTTTAAAGCCATTTCACAGTAGGGGGGCTGCAGCCAGAGGCTATGGCTATTTGGGGGTCCCTGTCATGGAAAGGTTCGGGAACCCCTGACCACTCCACTTAAATCACATATAATAGGGTCCTACTGATTACTGAAGCATGTGCATTTCCTCTGTCTTGAGCCTTAAGTTTTGGTGGAAAATGTGTAATATGATCTTGGGAGTCATTCTAGAGTATGGAAGTTCTTTTTTTCCATGATTGTTTTGTGAAATATCGAGACAAGTACAAATGCCTCTGGCTTATGGAAGGTCTCAGGGTAGCAACAAATAAGCACGGCTGCAGCTCACTACCATACGCTCCATCAAGCTTCCAAGAAAACGCTGGAAACGTCCGATCTCGACAGAGATGCTCTCAAATGTCTGCGCAGAGTCCCCCACAATTAATAATAAGCAGCAGCGTTCATATATTATTCCGTTTGCTTTCACCAAACACATACACCAGAAGAAAGGACAGATGGATAGGGAAAAGGGAAAAGGGAGGCCCGTCTTGTGAGATGCTTTGAAAGCGAGTATCAGGCACAAGTCTGGAAAAGTAATTAAAGAGTTTCTGCTTCTTCGACATGAATGTTGAATTTCGACTTCTTATGGAAAAAGGCCTGTGTCCAAAAATACAGATCTGTGAGTCAAGCACGAATCCTGTCCTACCCTGGAGTGGAAGGTGAAAAGTGATATCGGTTTACACCGCTGTTTTCCTGCCATCTTCCATCCTCCAGCCCAATTTAGTAAGAGTCAGAACACCTTGCCCTTTGATGCCTTCCGGAGAAACAATCATTCTAAATGAACGTGTCGAGCTGAACAGACACAAACAGGACTGTGATAGTCAAGCTGAACAGACACAAACAGGACTGTGATAGTCAAGCTGAACAGACACAAACAGGACTGTGATAGTCAAGCTGAACAGACACAAACAGGACTGTGATAGTCAAGCTGAACAGACACAAACAGGACTGTGATAGTCAAGCTGAACAGACACAAACAGGACTGTGATAGTCAAGCTGAACAGACACAAACAGGACTGTGATAGTCAAGCTGAACAGACACAAACAGGACTGTGATAGTCAAGCTGAACAGACACAAACAGGACTGTGATAGTCGAGCTGAACAGACACAAACAGGACTGTGATAGTCAAGCTGAACAGACACAAACAGGACTGTGATAGTCAAGCTGACCAGACACAAACAGGACTGTGATAGTCAAGCTGAACAGACACAAACAGGACTGTGATAGTCAGCATTTGATCAAAAACTCATCTGGCAAAATTATTTGGCTGAAAAATATGTTTGGCACAACGGTGAGACATAATGTAAATCAAAAGCGTGGAAGGGAAATCTTTTACGTTGACCTACAATACAGATTTACAATCAGAAAAAGGGGGTTTTGAGGCAATTAGTTTTGGATTAGTATAACAGTACCAAAGCCCCTGAACAGCTAAGAGGTCACATTCTCTCTCACTCCACAGTCATCAAATTGTTATGCTAAGATGTGTTAACAGGCTAATTTACGAAGGAGCACTTTCTGAGAAAACATCTGAGTGCACACAACCCTCTCATCAATGTGAACTCTTTTTATACTCCTAACCCTTTCTTCTTCCACCACTTAGTTGACCGGAGTCTCCCAAGGCTCACTACTAGGTCAGCTCCTTCTCCTTTTCCCTCCAAAACAAATATCTTTGCCGAAAATAGATGAAAATGGATTATGTACATCCTCCTGTCCGCAAGAGAGCATATAAATTGCTGGATAACTGACAGATAAGTAGCCTTGCGGCCCCTAGGAGCCTATCTCATGTTTCTATAGAGGCAGCTTGATGTACTGTACAAGCAGTGGTAGAAAAAGTACTCAAAGTTTCAATACTGCAATGTAGAAATACTCTGTTAAGTAAAAGTCCGGAATTAAAAATGTAAGTAAAAGTGCAGAAGTATTGATATAAAATGTGATATGATAAATTAAATGTACTTAAAGCACCAAAAGTAAAAGTACTCATTATACAGAATGTCCCATTTAAAGTTTTCAAATGTATAAAAATCTTTTGAAAATAGCAGATCTACAAGCCCACAGTACGCATTGTAAGCTTGTAGATCGGCTATTTTGAAATGGACAAAATGTATATGGGGCTGAAGTGGTTAAGGTATGTTTTGTAATAATAATCAAAATCTACAAAGTAACTAGTTTTAAAAAAATATAGTGGAGTGAAAGTACAATATTTGGATCCGAGGTGTAGTGGAGTAGTCAGTCCACTACACCTCACAAAGCCAGGCAATGAAACTTCTATAAAAGAACTCCAACTCAACATGGAACATTGGAACATAATGGCTGTGGACTGAGCGTAACAATCTAGAGTTCATTCCATTCTTATGAGAGAGAGACATGCAGCAAAGGGACTCGAACCCGCGACACCTTTGCAACATGTTTGCATAGGTTAATAAATAAGTACACTTTATTGGACCTTTTACTTAAGAAAGGTGAAGCGTTACCAAAATAATGCATGCAGGTCCAGCTAGGACCTGTATAGTATACAGGACCTGTACACAGTATACATATATATGTCCTGTACACAGTATACATATATATGTCCTGTACATAGGATACATATATATGTCCTGTACACAGTATACATATATATGTCCTGTACATAGTATACATATATATGTCCTGTACATAGGATACAGGACCTGTACACCTAGGACCTGTATAGTATATACAGGACCTGCCAGGTATAACACTAAGGTTATACAGATATGTCATAACTCAGTCTGACTTTTAGATGGATGCCAGCTCCTAAATTCAGGTCCAGAGATGCAGCAAGATGTGCCATTGATTATTATTCTATTAATAATACTTACACCACTAGACTGCCTACAGTATAACACTAAGGTTTAAGTTGCTGAAGATACAGTCATAAGTCTGACTTTTAGATGGATGCCAGCTCGTAAATTATTTGCACAGAACGTGCCTTGCATTTTATTTTCTATAAAAACTAATTCTATAAAAGAGATGAAAGGCAAATACAGTGTGTGTATAGATAGAGGGTGTTCTGTGCTCTTTGCATGGCTTCATTTAGGCTTGTCTAGTGAAAAGGTTGTCTAGTGAAAATGATATGACTTTCATCTATGGGACCCAACACTGTACAATCCTCAGTGCTAATGTAACTCTGACACTCTCAGAGTTACACAAAAGGGGGCATGCTCCCCCAAACGACCCTGATGGGTCCCCCGAACCCCACTTTGAGCAGCAGTGACTTACACAGTTGTCTTCAGAGCCTGAGGCGATGAAGCGTCCACATGGTGAGATGGCTGAGGAGCAGGGATAGCAGCGGTTCACATGGCTCTCATAACGACGCACACACCTGAGAAAAGGACACACACACACACACACACCTGATAAAATAAAAGGACACACACACCTGATAAAAGGAGACACACACACACACACACACACCTGATAAAAGGACACACACACACACACACACACACACACACACACACACACACACACACACACACACACACACACACACACACACACACACACACACACACACACACGCCTGATAAAAGGAGACACACACAAAATAAATGACCGACTAAATAATGCTTGTGGATTAAATTAACCCATTCAAACCGGATAATTCAAAATTCAACAACATATTTTGAGATGGGCGTTCACGGCCAAATACAATAGTTTGAGAACCACTGATATTATAGCAACAAAATTATATAAAAAAAAAACAAAAAACTGTTATGATTTAGAAGACATTTGTAGAATCCCCAGAAGCAAAGATTTGAGTTACAAATGTTCGCTTAATTTTTGTTTTTATATATATATATATACTGTGTATATATATATATATATATATATATATATATATATATATTTTTTTTTTTTTTTTTTTTTTTTTTCAAACAGATTTGCACACATTTTTTTTTTTTTGAATAGCCAAAGAAATCATAATGTGTCACAGATGCGTTCCCGGTCCTACAGGGTTAAGTAAATAGATGTGATTTCACAAAACAACAGGATAATTGTCTGGTGACATCATGTATAATTTGGATGATGTTGTTTCCCTGTGAAGCATCATGACTCAATAATACAACAGGCCAGCAGATGTTTGCACTGAAAAGTCCAACTATTAATATGTTCAAGAAGGGGAAGCCTGGACATATTAACCACTTAATAACCCCTTCAATCTGGCATAAAATGACACTTTCTGTGTCATTTTATATATACATATATATATATATATTCCATTTCATATATAGTGTCTCATTGGGGGCTGTTTGGTGGACAGTTCAGATAACTGCTCTTTCTCTTCCTGGAAAGTATATAAGCATGATGAAATAAACCTTTTAAATATTGTTTCAAATGACCAAACCTGCCTACTGATGATGTCACTGGTAGGTAGGTTGAACTGTGTCCACAGCCCTCCTCTGAGACACAGAGCGTGTGAGTCTTTTTACAGATCTATTTTTACAGATCTATTTTTACAGATCTACTTGTGATATGTTTGTAATACATAGTCTGAAAATAACTTAAAAAATAAATAAATATTTCCCTATAAAGACATGCCCATATTAGGGAAGTCAGGTTAAAGTGGTTTACAGTACATACAGTATGCAGTGGAAAAAATAATACAATGTCACTATGATGTATTGGTCTTTGACTATTAGTATCAAACTACTGACTTGTTTTAGCACGGCACAGAGTATAGATCTGCTCATTTTGAAAAATCCTGACCATTTGTGCAAATCTTTGAATATATATTTTTAAGCGAACATTTGCAACTCAAATCTTTGCTTCTGGGGGGTCCCTGGAACAACATATTTTCAGATGAGGGTCTGCAGCCAAATACACATCATTTCGGGGGTCCTTGACATGAAAACGTTTGAGAAGCACTGATTTGGAGGTTTTCTCCACCACTGTCCGAGGAGCATCTGATCCACGCGGGGGGGGGGGGGGGGGGGGGGGGCAGCATGACTCAAGCAAAACACAGGGAGAAAAAAAAAGACTGTTGTAGGTGAGGAGCGAGCGGAGCGCCCCCTACTGTGACTGTTATGCTCATTCATACTGCAGCGTGTAATGGCTTTACCAGGCTGCCAGCGCAGGCCCGTCCAGCTACAGTATGAGTATACTGAACTAACCCAGCTACACTATACTGAACACCCCTCCAAGCAGGACAGGCCCCGTGGATGTTGTGACCGGGGGTCTCTCTCTCTCTCTCATCTCTCTCTCTCTCTCTCTCTCTCTCTCTCTCTCTCTCTCTCTCTCTCTCCTCTCTCTCTCTCTCTCTCTCTCTCTCTCTCTCTCTCTCTCTCTCTCTCTCTCTCTCTCTCTCTCTCTCTCTCTCTCTCTCTCTCTCTCTCTCTCTCTCTCTCTCTCTCTCTCTCTCTCTCTCTCACACAGGTCCTGGTGAGAGCATGTCTTTTGGCTTTCACCTGCTAATCTCATTTAAGACGGACAGAAACTAGGTCACATTCAATGGTGGGTGACCATAAAGCAGTGGTTCTCAAACTTGTTCAGGTCAAGTACCCCTAAATGAATGTGTATTTGGCCGCGGACCCCCATCTGAAAAGATTTTGTGTCAAGGACCCCCATCCAAGATTAAAGTTAAAAATGTAAAAAATATTCAAACATTTTCAAAGAATGTCAAGATTTTTTTTGAAAATAGCTGATGTATGTAGGGCCCTGGTGGTCCCCGGACCCCACTTTGAGAACCCCTGCATTAGACCACGGACCACCATAACTCTGTAGGCAGCGGTTCCGGTAGGAGATACAAAGGAGACTCTTTGTGTCTCCTACCGGAACCGCTGCCGGTCAACAAATTATTGTCTTAGGAATGAGACAAAAAATAAAATATCCATGAATTCAAGTCATTCATGGGGTGACTGACTAATCCATAGATTTAAAAACCTATTCCTTTAAGCACAGTCAACTCTCCACACAAACGCAACTAGTTGCAACTTGCAACCATTTGCAAGAAATTGCAGGTCTGTGCAATTTTGAGTATAATTGCAACTAGTTGCTTTATGAATCATTGGTGTGGACTGGGCATCAAACCTCCATACTTCATAAACTAATACTTTAGTTGACTGGGGTCGGCTCCGTACTTTGTACACCAAATCTCTTTCCTGTAAATAACCGATCTACAAGCTCACAAGGCGTCGGCCAAGCATCACAGCACCTTGTGAGCCTGTAGAATATGGGTGCTAGGGGTTCAACTGGTTCAAATCTAAATGATAGAGAGAGAGAGAGAGAGAGAGAGAGAGAGAGAGAGAGAGAGAGAGAGGAGGAGGATGAGGCCGAGCCACATTCCCAGTGTTGTGTGAGTGATGACTAACCAGCATTCTCCTTGCTGTCAGAGAGAAACCTTGTATCTCTGTATTTCAACTCTTATAATGTATATATGTTTTTATATGGACAGGAAACAGGGAGAGAGAGAGAGATGGGGAGAGACATGCGGTAAAGATCATCGAGAACGGGACTCGAACCCGCGATGCACGGTCAGGCTACATTGGAGCCCAGGTGCCCGGACCGCTAGGCCAGCTGGGCCATCTCTTTATATTTTGTTGTAAATTCATGCTCTACTTCATCATGCAGGAGGAGTTGTGAGCTTGTATTTTGGCTATTATTGGCTAGAGACGACATATGAGGTTTTCACATGACAGCCAACCTGATGAATAACACAGACTGACTGCAGAGGAAGGTCCAATTCTGTACATTAAACCTCTCGTGTTATTAAGAATATCAACGGCATATAAACAGCTTCAATATTTCCGCCATTGTTTTTCTGTTCTTTGAATAACAATATCTATTGTCAAAGTATCTTAATTTTTCTTGCATCCTCCCTGAATGGCTTTCACCTCATTATGATGCCTTTTAAAAGACATTGGCCGACCGATACGATTGATCCTTTAACCACTGAACCGTATAAGGCATAAGATACAAGTATGAATTTATTGCACGATGGAAAATCCACCAAATTTGATGGAAATATATCACTGAGTTAAAGAGAAACAGACCACCATGTGTTCTCCGTCTATCTAGAAGCAGGAATCTGGTGTCTAGCACAGTAGTTCATAAACTGCTTTAGCTCGAGACCCAAACAACAAATGTTATGTCTCCCCCCCCCCCCCCCCCCCCCAAGAAATGTTATGTCTCCCCCCCAGGGACCCAAACTAGTGAAAATAGCTCACCGGATGAAATGTAGTCAACTTTTCACATGGTGACCAAACCATGTACATTTAAGTCATGATGGGGGATTGGATATACTGTCAGTTTCTTTTCAGGCTAATTTAAAAGACATCAAGGGAATATTATATGGTCTCTGTTGGGTGGAAACCTCATAATGTCCAAAACTGTTACTTTTCAGGATTAAAATAAAAAAATAGCAAAAGTAGCTAATCGACAAGCTGGAAACACGGCGTGAGCTTGTAGATCTGTTACTTTTGATGCTTTCATGCGATCGACGCTATAGTATGATCAAGTTAATTTACTAAACAAGCAAAGCACAGAAAGTTAGAATATGGAGATAAGAGGTTTCTGCGCGGCAGCAACGTTATGATAAATGGTGCATTTATATAGCTTATAAAGCACTTTACAGTGTGTATTACATTCACCCATTCATTTATATAACTTATAAAGCACTTTACAGTGTGTATTACATTCACCCATTCATTTATATAGCTTATAAAGCACTTTACAGTGTGTATAACATTCACCCATTCATTTATATAGCTTATAAAGCACTTTACAGTGTGTATTACATTCACCCATTCATTTATATAGCTTATAAAGCACTTTACAGTGTGTATTACATTCACCCATTCATTTATATAGCTTATAAAGCACTTTACAGTGTGTATTACATTCACCCATTCATTTATATAGCTTATAAAGCACTTTACAGTGTGTATTACATTCACACACAGATGGCAGGGGAAACCATTCAAGCAGTTGAGGAGTCCATGTCTTGGTCAGGACTTTACGACACTTAACCCACAAGGAGCTGGGGATCGAACAGAGAACAAGCAGCTACTACACCTCTGAGCCACTGCCCTGAGCATACTGTATATATTATTATATATTATATATATTATTATATATTATATACTGTATATATTATATATTATATACTGTATATATTATTATATATTATATACTGTATATATTATTATATATTATATACTATATTATTATATATTATATACTGTATATATTATTATATATTATATACTGTATATATTATTATATATTATATACTGTATATATTATTATATATTATATACTGTATATATTATGCTTTTCGCCTCATCAGGCACGATGTGGTGAAACACATTGGTGCAATAAAGCCACATGAAGCGTTGAAGCAAGTCCATTGTGTGTGTGTGTGTGTGTGTGTGTGTGTGTGTGTGTGTGTGTGTGTGTGTGTGTGTGTGTGTGTGTGTGTGTGTGTGTGTGTGTGTGTGTTTTTGTCACTAGTGTGCGGTCCCTTCCTAAGTGGAACTTGGTCTCTGTTGGGTGGAAAACCTGCATTCTAAGGTCCTAACTGTAATATTAAGGTCCTAACTGTAATATTAAGGTCCTAACTGTAATATTAAGGTCCTAACTGTAATATTTCGCTTTCTCTTCAAAAAAGCTTACAACTCGCCAGCTCTCAGATTGGCAGTTTTTTGTGACACAGTAGTATGACGAAGTAGAACATTCATTTAGGAAAAAAAACATGAAAAGTTGTAATATGGAGGTATATCGGGTATTAATATATATCACACATTGTCACGAGTTGGAAGAAATCTACTTAAAGGCTTCCCTGTTGCGTCACTTTTCAACGTTCCCGGTATCCCGTGTCACGTGGCTGCCAATGGTATACAAGCTGTATGAGCTTGTAGATCTGCTATTTTTGAAAGATCTTTGAATATATATATATTTTTAAAGACAACATTTTTAACTCAAATCTTTGCTTCTGGGGGGGGGGGTCCCTGGAACTAAATATTTTGAGCTGGAGGATAGCAGATCTACAAGCTCAAAGCTCAAAGCTGAGCTTGTATATCTGATATTTTTGAATAGACAATGAAATGTAAAATGACAGAGATGCATTCCCGGTCTTAATGGTCTAGGCTGACGCACCAGTAAAACATCTAAAACAAGGCAGTAGCGCCCCGCCCCCTGTATGTGTGTTTGTGTAAGTGTCTATAAACTAAAATGCCCGTTCTAATTGTCTAATAGAAGCTTCATTAACAGTGTTATAATTGTCTAATAGAAGCTTCATTAACAGTGTTATAATTGTCTAATAGAAGCTTCATTAACAGTGTTATAATTGTCTAATAGAAGCATGGCTTCATTAACAGTGTTATAATTGTCTAATAGAAGCATGGCTTCATTAACAGTGGGGATAACCAAACAAACGGAATTAACACAAACCATAGTTGTTGCTTTTGTCTTTTTTTACTAGACAGCCATTTATCACAACGTTTATGGACCGGCACAATATAGCATAATGAATTAAGTCCTTTAATGATGTTCATAATGAATTAAGTCCTTTAATGATGTTCCCCAGACTGAAAAACAATCGTTAATTTCCTTTTTGTCTTGCGAAGGAAAAAATAAAAGCCGTAACGACACAGCCGTAATGAAAAGGTCAAAGTAAATATGAGTGGCATTTAAATAGGCCTCCTCTGGAGAGAGAATGTTTGTCTCACAGCTAGAGGCGGAAAGTAACTAAGTACTTTTACTTAACTTGAATATGCCAATTCTTCAGTTCTTTACTTATACTCCACTACATCCGAGAGGCAAATATTTTACTATTTAATGCCACTACAATTATTAGAAAGCTTTAGTGACTAGTTTAGTGACTAGTGTAAAGTGCTTTAGTGACTAGTTACTTTGAAGAAGTTGATTCTCATTACAAAACATATTTTAACCACTGATTCACCACTCTGCTTCATACAGTGTCTGTTTTAACCACTGATTCACCACTCTGCTTCATACAGTGTCTGTTTTAACCACTGATTCACCACTCTGCTTCATACAGTGTCTGTTTTAACCACTGATTCACCACTCTGCTTCATACAGTGTCTGTTTTAACCACTGATTCACCACTCTGCTTCATACGGTGTCTGTTTTAACCACTGATTCACCACTCTGCTTCATACAGTGTCTATTTTAACCACTGATTCACCACTCTGCTTCATACAGTGTCTGTTTTAACCACTGATTCACCACTCTGCTTCATACAGTGTCTGTTTTAACCACTGATTCACCACTCTGCTTCATACAGTGTCTATTTTAACCACTGATTCACCACTCTGCTTCATACAGTGTCTATTTTAACCACTGATTCACCACTCTGCTTCATACAGTGTCTGTTTTAACCACTGATTCACCACTCTGCTTCATACAGTGTCTATTTTAACCACTGATTCACCACTCTGCTTCATACAGTGTCTATTTTAACCACTGATTCACCACTCTGCTTCATACAGTGTCTGTTTTAACCACTGATTCACCACTCTGCTTCATACAGTGTCTGTTTTAACCACTGATTCACCACTCTGCTTCATACAGTGTCTGTTTTAACCACTGATTCACCACTCTGCTTCATACAGTGTCTGTTTTAACCACTGATTCACCACTCTGCTTCATACAGTGTCTGTTTAACCACTGATTCACCACTCTGCTTCATACAGTGTCTGTTTTAACCACTGATTCACCACTCTGCTTCATACAGTGTCTGTTTAACCACTGATTCACCACTCTGCTTCATACAGTGTCTATTTTAACCACTGATTCACCACTCTGCTTCATACAGTGTCTGTTTTAACCACTGATTCACCACTCTGCTTCATACAGTGTCTGCTTTAACCACTGATTCACCACTCTGCTTCATACAGTGTCTATTTTAACCACTGATTCACCACTCTGCTTCATACAGTGTCTATTTTAAACACTGATTCACCACTCTGCTTCATACAGTGTCTGCTTTAACCACTGATTCACCACTCTGCTTCATACAGTGTCTGTTTTAACCACTGATTCACCACTCTGCTTCATACAGTGTCTGTTTTAACCACTGATTCACCACTCTGCTTCATACGGTGTTTTTAACTCAAATCTTTGCTTCCCTGGAACTAAATATTTTGAGATGGGGGTCCACGGCCAAATACATATAGGTTTGGGGGTCCTTGACATGAAAATGTTTGAGAACCACCGATATTATAGCAACATAAGTTGCAGAATCCCCCAAAAGCAAAGATTAGAGTTACAAATGTTTGCTTTAAAAAATATACATTAAAAGATTTGCACAAAATAATGTTTTGATGATTTTTTTTTGTAAATAGCAGATCTATTTTTGAATAGCCAAAGTATAAGATAGTGGATAAAGTGGTTAAAATCTAAAATGACAGATACTTTCCCAGTCTTAAAGTAAAAATACTAAACAAATGGCAGTACTTCTTCCTCCAGTATACTCACAGCCTCCTGTGTGATTTTATGTTCCTCTCCTGCCTGCCAGGCACATTTCTAGACACTTAGAAGTTGGAGCGAGGGAAAGGTATACGTACTCTCACTTCTCTCCAGGTTGGGCCTGCTCCTCATTAAGAATAACAAGATTACAAAGGCTTACAACGGGGGGATAAACAAAATTATTTTTAAATACCCTCATATTTCCTGGATGTTTGTGTGATAGCTCAAGCAGAAACAACTGGTCCTCCCGCGGCGCTGCGTTCCAACGTGTCATCAAACCAAACCTTAAGTTCTCTGGACATTTGCTTTTGTTTTTGTAAACTATAAACGGTAATAGCTAAATTTACACGGAAAGGATTACTTCATGGCTTCATGTGTAGTATATAATAATAAATAAGTAGACCCAGAAACTAGGTGCATAGTTTGGATCAAAATTAACCCCACTGTTAAGAATTAACTTTATTAAAACCCCTACATTACCAGCGTAGCCTAGCACTCCTTTCTAGCCTGCTTGTGCTAGCTGGATCAGAGATGATAATAAAGAGATACAACACCAGTAGACCTTTAGTTTAGACCTTTAGACCTTTAGACCTTTAGTTTAGACCTTTAGACCTTTAGTTTAGACCTTTAGACCTTTAGTTTAGACCTTTAGACCTTTAGACCTTTAGTTTACACCTTTAGTTCAGACCAGTAGACCAATGAATCATGTCAAGGACCCCCAAAATCGACACTTATTAGCCCATGGACACCCATTTGAAAAGATATGCCAGGGACCCCCATAAGAGAAGATTCTTTACGGTTCTGCAGTGATTCTCAGCCATTCTAATTTCAAGGACCCCCAGTTTGACATGCATTAGGCTACGGACCCCCATTTAATGGCATTTCTATCTCTGGGACCCCAATTTATATTGGAAAATCAATGTTAATGTAACTCTGAGAGTGTACAAATTGAACCAAATGGACCCGTTAGGGTTCATTTGGTTCCATTTGTACACTCTCAGAGTTACAGTCCCATAAGGGCAGGTACACACTGTAGGACTTTAAAGTGTTCGGGGAGTCGTCTGATCGTTAAGCATTACACACTGCAGGAGTTTATTTCTTGAAATGGGCTGTCATATATCGTTGTGGTTTTCACCCTATAGATTGATCCCCGACCAGGGATTACACACTGTAGGATAGTTCACTAGGATGCTATCTCCAGAGTCAGACCCAATACATACATTTGTGTTTATTCCAATTCATTTTAATCGACGTATCCCGTGATATGCCCCTCTCCCTCTCCCTCTCCCTCTCTCTCTCTCTCGCACGTCACGTGCGCTGAAGCAGTTGCCATGTCCGCTTATTATAAGCGACTTGTTTTTCTGTAAAGTTGCTTGAAAGTGTAGTTGCTTTTTTTGGCCTGTTGTTTGAACCAGTTGTTCTCAAACATTTGGCAAGGACCCCCAAATTAATAATAATAATAATTAATTGTCCGCAGAGGCGCAGACTTCCCCCTTCTGAAAATATGTTGTGCCATAGACCCCCATACAAGATCTGTGTGGATTTGGAAAATATTCCACAATTTTCTCAAGATTTTTATGCATTACGTTATGGACCCCCATAACTCTTGAGAGCATATGTACAAAATCCATTTGAGCACTCTCAGAGTTTCAGACCTGTCAGGGTCCATTTGGTCCATAAGTATCAATCATTTATCTGGAGACCCTTTGAACTGGATCTGACCCATTGTGTCCAATACTGTAGCTAACCTAACAGCTGTCTGTCTCTCTATAGGGCTATAATAACTGTCTGTCTCTCTATGAGGGACAGACATGTGGGCCAACCTCAGGCATTCTCATTGGCTTTAGAAGTAAAAGTACACAGTAGATGGATATGAGAGCGACTTCCAACAGAATACGAGCCACGATTCAAACCCACAGAGCTCTTTGTGTACCAGCGCCAACTCAACTGGTCGTGTCTCGCTCCCAAAGACACATTTCTTTCATCTATTTGACTGTGTTGGGATCATTTCTCAAAGCTTTGTTTTTCGTTTTATCTGGTCGGAATAAACACTTTTTTTCCTCCAAGCCCTTGACTCCGTCGTCCTTTGAGATACGGGTTGCTGACACATAATGCCTGTGGCCCTGAACACTGTGGCCCTGAACACATAATGTCTGTGGCCCTGTGGCCCTGAACACACAATGCCTGTGGCCCTGAACACATAATGCCTGTGGCCCTGAACACATAATGTCTGTGGTCCTGAACACATAATGTCTGTGGCCCTGAACACATAATGTCTGTGGCCCTGAACACATAATGTCTGTGGCCCTGAACACATAATGCCTGTGGCCCTGAACACACTGTGGCCCTGAACACATAATGCCTGTGGCCCTGAACACATAATGCCTGTGGCCCTGAACACACAATGCCTGTGGCCCTGAACACATAATGTCTGTGGCCCTGAACACATAATGCCTGTGGCCCTGAACACATAATGTCTGTGGCCCTGAACACATAATGTCTGTGTCCCTGAACACATAATGTCTGTGTCCCTGAACACATAATGTCTGTGGCCCTGAACACATAATGTCTGTGAGCCTGAACACACTGTGGCCCTGAACACATAATGTCTGTGGGCCTGAACACATAATGTCTGTGGGCCTGAACACATAATGTCTGTGGGCCTGAACACATAATGTCTGTGTCCCTGAACACATAATGTCTGTGTCCCTGAACACATAATGTCTGTGGCCCTGAACACATAATGTCTGTGGCCCTGAACACACAATGCCTGTGGCCCTGAACACATAATGTCTGTGGCCCTGAACACATAATGCCTGTGGCCCTGAACACATAATGTCTGTGGCCCTGAACACATAATGTCTGTGGCCCTGAACACATAATGCCTGTGGCCCTGAACACATAATGTCTGTGGCCCTGAACACATAATGTCTGTGGCCCTGAACACATAATGCCTGTGGCCCTGAACACATAATGCCTGTGGCCCTGAACACATAATGCCTGTGGCCCTGAACACATAATGTCTGTGGCCCTGAACACATAATGCCTGTGGCCCTGAACACATGTGGCCCTGAACACATAATGTCTGTGGCCCTGAACACATAATGCCTGTGGCCCTGAACACATAATGTCTGTGGCCCTGAACACATAATGCCTGTGGCCCTGAACACATAATGTCTGTGGCCCTGAACACATAATGTCTGTGGCCCTGTGGCCCTGAACACATAATGTCTGTGGCCCTGAACACATAATGTCTGTGGCCCTGAACACACAATGCCTGTGGCCCTGAACACATAATGTCTGTGGCCCTGAACACACAATGCCTGTGGCCCTGAACACACAATGCCTGTGGCCCTGAACACATAATGTCTGTGGCCCTGAACACATAATGTCTGTGGCCCTGAACACATAATGCCTGTGGCCCTGAACACATAATGTCTGTGGCCCTGAACACATAATATCTGTGGCCCTGAACACATAATGCCTGTGGCCCTGTGGCCCTGAACGCATACTGCCTGTGGCCCTGAACACATAAAGCCTGTGGCCCTGAACACACTGTGGCCCTGAACACATAATGCATGTGGCCCTGAACACACTGTGGCCCTGAACACATAATGCCTGTGGCCCTGAACACACTGTGGCCCTGAACACATAATGCCTGTGGCCCTGTGGCCCTGAACGCATACTACCTGTGGCCCTGAACACATAAAGCCTGTGGCCCTGAACACACTGTGGCCCTGAACACATAATGCATGTGGCCCTGAACACACTGTGGCCCTGAACACATAATGCCTGTGGCCCTGAACACACTGTGGCCCTGAACACATAATGCATGTGGCCCTGAACAAATGGAAACGATCTGAAGTTCATGGTCTGACATTTCATGAGCATCTATGAAGATATTGCCAAAACACAAAACAACTGATATGTGACCAATATCATGGACATCTGTCACCTGTGCAACCTAGTGTCAGCTTTATTCGGACAAAATGAATAGCAGACGTGTCTCTGCGAGTTTTGGACAGACGTGTCTCTGCGAGTTTTGGACAGACGTGTCTCTGGGAGTTTTGGACAGATCGTAGACACTAGAGGGAGTAGAGTCCGATCGATGTATTGGTTTGGCCGATATGTCTGCAATCATTTGACTTTTTAGATGACAGCGGTGATTATTATGTATTATGTATGTATTATTAATGGCGCCTGAATCTCCATACAGCCATTGTGTCCCGATTTGTAACCTTTTAAAAAATGCTCAAAAAGAGAAGACCAGGAGTGTTCACATTGGGATTGGCATCGGACCCAAAAACCTGGCATCAGTCAAGGCTCTAACAGGGAGTTGTCTTAAGAAAACAGAACCTTGACCCGAGCTGCTCCCATCAGCTTTAAGTCTCACAGAAATAAAAAGTGACACAAGGGTTTTGTGGGACAGGAGGAGGAGTTGTCATTCTTTGGTCAGCGCGGGGAGTAACAAAAGCAAAGCAACCATGACGTGAACGGGGGGGAACTGTGCAACTTGTGAGAGATATTTCTTTCAAACATCCATATGTTTTCACCTCGGAGGAGTTACGCCCGCACTGGGCTGGACGATGACAGGCTCCTGAACCAGAAGTTGACCTGGAAACCAGGCACAAATATTTATCAGAGTGGAAGAAGGGTTTTGACTGGTGTCTGGGACGAGGAGATGAACATGGAGGCAGTCTCAGACGTAGAGGAATGAAAGACTTAAGCAGCGCCTCGTGCCGGGCCAAACCCAAGGTTTGGATAAATCCATCAGGGTCTACTTGAATTATCATCCTTATATGGCAACCCGCTGATAAAAACCCAGAGAAAGGAATGCCATTCCCAGTTCATGTTCACAAAGTCAGACAAATACTCTTTGTACTTATCAGCATTAGAGATGTTGATTAATACCAGGTTTCATGCACTCATATCCATCATCCTATAATCCATGTGCATAACTGAGAAGTGCTGTGGTGGAAGTAAAAGTAGCAATACCACAAAATAAAAATACTTATATACAAGTACTACTTGTATACAAGTACTAAAATAAAAATACTCCAGTAAAATGTAGTACAGTACTTGAGTGTAGGACTTGGTGTAGGATTTGGAAGTATTTCTTAGCCCTGTATAGCGTGGCTGTTGTGCAGAAAGCCTCTCATCTCCCATTGTTTAACATTTTATGTAAATTAATGGCCTACAGTGTCAGGCAAAGTAGCAAAAATAGCCAATCTATGTAACTTATCAACTTTAAACTATATTTAGGGCTCAAAATGTGTTTTTATGCCTCTCTAAGCAAAACATAATAATCTGAGGCTTGTCTGCTGAATACATGTGTTGGTGGAGGACGTCCTGAAGCAGAACATACATGCTTAATTTATGGTTGTCATTCAAGTCTAACTCCTAAGGATTCATGGAAACATACATTAGTTCACTGTCAGGGTTAAATGAAAGCTGCAATCTTATTTTAATGAATATAAAACGTTGTGGGATGGGGGGGGGGGGGTGATGGCTGATTTAAGCAGCACACATCTGGCCCCAGTCAAACTAATTGGAATCAGAGCGAGGAGGTGTGACTACACACCTGTTGTGCATGGATGCACACAGGATAAATCAGTCATCCTCATTCCTCACCACTAACATTCTGGAAGAGACAGCTGGGTATCTGCCTTTTATCTGGCTCTCTCTACCACGTTATACACCAAGGCATGGTCTCTCTACCACGTTATACACCAAGGCATGGCAAGCAGTTTGGTGGCTACAAGGAAATAAAGACAAATTTGTTTGTCTGTTACAAACGCTATCAACGCTAACGGGTAGAAAACCTTACTGGCTGATATGCAGTACCGCCTGACACTCATGAGTGCAAATATCTCCCCTGGGCTCTGACGGCCTCTTGGTGAGTGATAGAAGTTTAGCCTCTCATGTCCAGACCTGGATTCAAATCCCAGTTAGGACATGAAAGTTATGGATGATTGCAACATTCATTTTGCAGTGCAGGGAGGCCATTTTAGTAGGTGTTCTGTTGCCTCATTTTACCGCTCAAATGAAGGCCGTGATGAGTTCTACGATAAAGACCCACTACCCCCATGATTTAGTTTTTTGTTTGGTTAATGTATTTAGGCCTTGTTTCCACACAGCTGTGTGTTCTGCAGTGTTGATTTGTCAACTAAAACTATGACGAAAAATGTTGGTCGACTTTTTTCACTGACTAAATAAAAACTAAATAAAAACTAAGCTATGATGAGATTCAGTAGAACTAAAAGACAAGTCATTTTATGTTTGGTTGCGCTCGTGTTGCACTCTGAAAATAGCAGATCTACAAGCTCACACAAGCTTGTAGATCTGCTATTTTCAGCATGAGTAAAATCAGCCATTACGACACCATCAAGGCACCGCCAAAATATATGTTAGTGGACTAAAATCTTATATTTAGTCGACTAAAACTAGACAAAAGCTAAAACATTTCAGAATGACTAAAATAATGACTAAAACTAAATGGAATTTGATTCAAAAGAGCAAAACTAAAACTAAATAAAAATTTGCTGTCAAAATCAACACTTCTGTCCGTAAGTCAAGTTTATCCCATTTATTTCTGTGGAAACCCATGTGATCTCTGATGTGTGTGAAACGCCTCCTTCCTTGACATAGGAAGGTATATTTAAAAGAGATGATTGTTGTTGTTGTTTTTTGGCGGGGGGGGGGGGATTTAAACCACACCAGACAACATTAACTTAAAGTGCTAACCTCAGCGTACGAAGGTCCCAAAGCTTCACACCGTCTGTGACTGCACTGGTGAGGAAGAGGTTGTAGGAATCTGGAGCCTGTGTGCTGAACATGGAACCCTGTGGATGCCACACACACACACACACACACACACACACACACACACACACACACACACACACACACACACACACACACACACACACACACACACACACACACACACACACACACACACACACACAGTTTAGGCATTGAGCAGAAGTAAGCAAGGACACAAGATAATATCATAATACATCATAATGCATAGAAATAGTAATCTAATAATAAAGTATTACATAAGTAAAGCAATAATCTAACCCTAACTAATACATACGTAAACCAAGAACCTATCATCAGCCTACATTGACACTACTGTATACACACTATAGGATGCCAGGTGAACAATGACCTGACATCTGTCTACATAACATGATATCTAAGTTATATTTTAGCCTTTGCATAATCCTGCATGGTCGTCAAGGCTAGGACCAGAGCTACAGGCTGAGGTGGAGTCTGAAGAGGTGAGTCTTCAGATTACACATATAGATATATATAGATATAGATATAGATATAGATATAGATAGGTCTAGAGCTACGGGCTGAGGTGGAGTCTGAAGAGGTGAGTCTTCAGACTCCACACATATACATATATATATATACATATATATATATATATATATACATATATATATATACATATATATATATATATATATATATATATATATATATATATATATATATATATATATATATATATATATATATATATTAGACCTATATATATATATATATATATAGGTCTAGTGCTACGGGCTGAGGTGTAATCTGAAGAGGTGAGTCTTCAGATTACAGCATAAGATTGGGAGTGAGTCTGCAGTTCTAGTTGCAATGGGGAGTTCATTCCATAGTTTGGGAGCCAGAAGGGAGAAGAGTCTGGGAAGTGTGAAGCGTTGTCCCGGATGTTTTAAAGAAGGTTCTGACAGCTTCCCTGTGTTAGCTGATCTGAGAGAGCGGGATGTAGGGTTGGATCGGGCTTTGAAGATACAGGGGGGGGTGCTGGTTGCTTTGTAGGCCAACGTCAGTGTTTTGTACTCTGTGCTGGCAGTAACATACTTGACTGAAACTGAAGCTTGTAAATTATCTGTTAATTTAACTCTGAAAGTGTACAGAATATGTAACCAAATGGACCCATAGGGAAAACGGGGCAAGATGAGCGACTTCTTCTTCTTACATTTTGCATTATCACAGCCAGAAAAATACAACTTTCATTACAATCATGGAAGAATGCACTCTTCACGTTCTCCCTGGAAACAAAAACATTTTGCCTAGATAATGCCGTTCTTAAATTATGGATAGCTGAAATAGTGTTCCTTAGCCCCAGTGAGGGTGGGGCAAGTTGATCTTGCAAAATGTTTTAAAATATGTTATGTTCCCAATCTATAACCTTTATAGAATACAGTAAGTAAAATCAAAAACACAGCTTTTCTCTCTTCATAAACGTAATGTATTAAATATTTAAAATATTTAAAATATTTTGGGGAGATTATGTGCCTTTATTTGGCAATGCAACAGACAGTACCTTGTTTTTAGATTGCAGATTTTTACCCAGTGGCTCAATTTACCTTCTCCTCCTTAAGTGTCCATTTGGTTACATTTGTACTCCCTATTACAACTGGCTAAATGAACACTGAGGATTTCATTTGCCAACAACCTACATTATCATTATTTCAGGTACAATTCTTCTATAGGAGAGGTGAGAGTCACAGAGGCTTCAGTGCATCTAGAAAAGAAAACCTGCTCCGTTTCCCTGCTGGAATGGAAAGTCATCTGTCACTGCATTAGTACATTTGTCATTCTTTTCCATCTCCTGTCCAGCATTCTGGGATGGACTATAATTAGACCAAGCTGAATTCAAAAATGACTCAATAAAACAAACCTACACACTGTAGCTCACTGTGATTATACAGCATGCCCATCCTTGTGACGGTCACACCAAATTATTAGATTGCATGATGTCGGAGAATGTGTGGGTGTGCGTGTGTGTGTGTGTGTGTGTGTGTGTGTGTGTGTGTGTGTGTGTGTGTGTGTGTGTGTGTGTGTGTGTGTGTGTGTGTGTGTGTGTTGCGCGCACGCACGTGCGTGCCTGCGCATTGTTTAGATTTCCAGTGGGGAGTGTGGGAAAGACGAAGTCTGAGAGAGCATTTCCAGTTCCATTTTCCCAGAAGAGAAGAGAAGTGAAGAGAAGTTTCTCCACTCTGACAATTTCCAGGTGATGGAGGCAGCGCCGAGACGACGGAAAGTTGAAGTGGGAAAAGCTACTTCACACTCTGTAGATGTTTGGTGAGCATGGGTACAGGGATGGGGAGGGGATGGAGGGGAAGGAGGGGAGGGGATGTTATGTGTGCCGTCTCCAGGCAGAGGGGCAATCCCTTATGATCCTCAGGCATTAAACCGCCCTGAGGCATCCGGGCGAAGGGCCACACGTTGACGCAACGGCCAAGCTGAGTCAACACACCGCAGGCAGTACAGCGGCGCAGTGCACACAATACACACAGCGAGACAGGCAGTACAGCGAGACAGGCAGTACAGCGAGACAGGCAGTACAGCGGCGCAGTGCACACAATAGCTGGCGTGACAGCGAGCGAGCAGGCAACCTTCGGGGGGTGGGGGGGAGAGGGGGGGGAGAAGTGGGGGGAGAGGGGGGGGAGGGGGGGGCATAGTCGGGTTGCATGGGGAGACAGCGTCCCAGCTGAGCGCACAGCGGCGGGCCAGCTGAACGCACAACGGGCCGACCAGCTGAACGCACACAAACGGTGTGTTAAGGCATTTAATCCATGCCCAGTGGTTGTAGTGTGTCTAGTTAATCCAGGCTGGACCCCTGGGTGACGTACCGACGGACCCCTCTGTTTGCACGTCAACACGTGAGCAGCCAGCGGTGGAAAAAGTACTCACATTTTGTACTTAAGTAAAAGTATAGGCTACTGCAATGTAGAAGTTGCTCTGTAAACAAGTAAAAGTCCAGAATTCAAAATTTACTTGAGTAAAAGTACTGGTATCAAAACGTACTTTAAGTACCAAAAGTAGAAAGTAGAAAGAATGTCGCAAGTTTTCAAATGTATAAAATGTATAAAAATGCGTCGCATGGCGAAGCATTGTCTCCTTGTCCTCCAAAGGAGAATTATAGAAGCATGTGTGGGATATATAGAGAAAAGAAATAAGGCCTGCAAATGTTTGGAAAAGATAAAACATCAGGAATTATCCTCCTCATTGTTAGCAATGCAGAACTCCTACGACATGGGAAGAAGTCAGAAATTACTTTTCAGCGAATAAAACGCAACATGTTGAATTAATTTGACAGCTATAAAGGAAAATGGAATAATATGCATAACCTTAGTCTTGTATAATTTATTGGACAAGCATGCGTTTACTGCTCACATGATACAGTATTTCCATATGGCACGATGCAGAAACCATTCTTAACCCAATAAAACCCGGAACGCATCTGTGTCATTTTAAGATTTCTTTGGGCTATTCAAAAATAGCAGATCTACAAGCGCATAGTGCGGCACTGAATGCCGTGCTACAAGCTTGTAGATCTGCTATTTTTGAAAAATCGTGAATATTTGTGCAAATCTTTGAATATTTTTTATAATTTTTTAGGGAACATTTGTAACTCAAATCTTTGCTTCTGGAGTCTTCTGGATGTAGCAGCAATAAAGGCTTTTTAAAAAAAAGCTGGATTTAGAAGATATTTTTGTAGAAACGGCCTCAGGTCTTAATGGGTTAATGTATAACATCGCTCATTATGTCAGCGTTGTGAATCCACCGCACTCCCTAGTTGTTAAGACACCAACTATCTGTGTCCACATTAGTCTGTTAACGGTCTATACAGTGGGAGTAGATCCACAGAAAAAGCCAAAGCACATCATGGAATGCAATTACGCAAATGGCCATCGTCCAATCTGGAGTCTCCTCCTGCCATCTCCCATGTCAGTCTTAATCCTGCAGCACCAGGGATTTATATCCATACACTCAGCATGATGAATAACACCCAGAGATGGTTTAATATATATATATATATATATATATATATATATGCTTCTTATGTAACACACTCATAGATGTCTTATGTAACGCCTGGCATGATCTGCCAAAAAAAAGTCCGACCCTTCAAAAAGGAAGATGGAATGGGTGTCACAGAAAGCATGCGATGCCAACCAGAGCTTCTCCTTCATGTTATGAAGGGCCAACCAGAGCTTCTCCTTCATGTTATGAAGGGCCAACCAGAGCTTCTCCTTCATGTTATGAAGGGCCAACCAGAGCTTCTCCTTCATGTTATGAAGGGCCAACCAGAGCTTCTCCTTCATGTTATGAAGGGCCAACCAGAGCTTCTCCTTCATGTTATGAAGGGCCAACCAGAGCTTCTCCTTCATGTTATGAAGGGCCAACCAGAGCTTCTCCTTCATGTTATGAAGGGCCAACCAGAGCTTCTCCTTCATGTTATGAAGGGCTACTTTTTATCTTAACCACACCAAACCTATAGCGTCCCAATTCTCCGGTGGAAATTCTGCGTAAAAGAGCTGATCTACAAGCTCACAGCACGTCACCACGCTGTCACAATGTGTGATCTGCAATTTTATACATATATTTAGTTTAGAGGGAAAAGGGAGGGGGTCTAGTATAGATAAAGCCCATATACTTAGTTGAACAGAGTTCCCCATGGCTCTAAGTAGTTAATGTCTGCCACTGGAAGGATGAGATATGTACTCTGAATGATCCATTCATAGACCTTCTATTCTTCTACATACTTTGTCATCACACTTTCAAGAATCTCCAAGAGATGCGGAAATAAGACATACATACATTATTAATAATATAATAATAATACATTATTAATAATATAATAATAATACATTATTAATAATATAATAATAATACATTATGAATAATATAATAATAATACATTATGAATAATATAATAATAATATTCGTCCCTCTCCTTGGGGTGTTTTTTGTCACAGTATGTTTGACCTCTGACCTCTGCATGTACACATCCTATAGTCATTAGGAGCAGTGAGCAGCCATTGTGCGTTCCGGGAGCAGTTAGGGGTTAAGAGTCTTGCTCAAGGACACACATGGACACATTGCTGGCCAGGCCTGTAATCGTACCTGGGACAACAGGGGGCTCTGGCTCACTAACCACTCAGCTATGGCCGGCCCCATTGCTGATGTCCACAATTAATTCCAGTTTAATTCATATCACGACTAGATTTAATACTTAGGCAAGAGGTTCTGCTCAACTTCAGTCTAGCTTCACACAAAGTCAATGATACCGAAGAGGTTTTATCACTGGAAACTAGAACTAGCCATACAGAATTTAAATGTTCATTCAAATGCTGTCACCATAATGCTTAAACTATACTCTCGTATAAAGGTGTTGCCTGCTGAAAATAGGCGATCTACAAGCTCATAACACGTTGCAGTGCAATGCGTTTGTGAGCTTGTACATTTTTGGCGAGCAACACTGACATATGGCGAAGTATAAATCAGGCTCTATAATATAATATGATAACTCAACTCAAACAGTCTTTAAAGACTTATAAAAGGCCGTCACTCAGGGAATTATTGTAATTTCCATCGTGATGACTTCAGTGTGAACTATATGTATGGGAAGCGATGGAACACAGGCTACAACAGCTCACTTCATGTCATTTTTAAATAAACATCAAACTACCGCAACCAGGCTGATGTTGCAGTGACATCATAAAGGACGACTAAATCTGGAGACTGCATTTAAATGGATCCTTTGACATTCTCAATTTGATTTAGTTATTTTCTTTATCAGTCACTTGTCACATTGAAGAGGAAAAGGTTTCTCCTGAGCAGAAAATGTTCCACGTTTGTTTCCTTAAAATGATTTGTTAGTGCGGTTAGAACTCTTCCAGGAAGTCAAGGACTTTGATATTCCAACAATGTCACAACTATCTAACAGTTTAAGTGCATATATATATATATATATATATATATATATATATATATATATATATATATATATATATATATATATATATATGCTGCCTCAGAAAAGAGAGATCAGACTTTAAAATGTGATAATTCAGAATGTGATAATGTGATAATTCAGAAATAATGTCCTTTTAGTTCAGTTGATACAGTGCATATGTCAATTAAGTTTCATATATGTCTGTAGTAATAATAATAAGACTAAATGCAACATAATTAATTAAAGGTGCAATAGACAACATTCAGCTACTAGATGTTGCACTTACGAAACCTCTGTTACATAAGGTTTGTTATTTCCCTGATTTGATATATAAGGCAGCAATCACGTAGTTTGCAACACTGTAACGTGGTAGCTGCCTCCAAGAAACGTCTTTAGGCAAAAAAGTACTTTACAAAGTACTTTTCAAACCGAACACAAACAGAAGCACACATGGATAATGGTGGACGTCAGCTTACAGAGGTAAACAAAACAATTCTGGAGTTTTGTCAAGCCGTCAAAATTATTTAAATTATTTCACAATCATAGTTTTTTGTTGGGAAAAGCGATACTATTGTTCTGCAACTTTTTAATAGCTCTGTGGATGTATTATTTTCTTTTTATTATTCACTTAAACCCCTTAATATCCATAATATGGTACATATTACCTTGGCTTACCTTGTTTTGTGTAATGCAGTGGATGGCTCTGCTGTGGGCATCAGGCAGCTCTGATGCCACCGCGCCCTTGTTCATGTCAAACACCTGAATGGAGCGATCAGAACCGCAAGCCAGAACCATGTCTGAGGAGGTGTTAAGGACCATGATGACCGATCCAATACAGGCCTACTGTACCTTAAAAGGCATCGTTTCTTTTCTATGGATTAGTCACCCAATGGAGACTTGAATTCATGGATATGTTTTAGTTTTTGTCTCATTCCTAATAAGACAATAATGTGATGACCGGCAGCGGTTCCGGTAGGAGACACAAAGAGTCTCCTTTGTGTCTCCTACTGGAACCGCTGCCTACCGGTCCACTGGTCATCACATTACTGGCTTAGGAATGAGACAAAAACAAGAAAATATCCATGAATTCAAGACTCCATGGGGTGAACTATCCCCTTAAAATGGTAAACATGTATAGAAATGATATACGTAGGAATGGAGTTGCAACAGTGTAGATTTTACATACATAACAATGACAACCAAAATAAACCTTTTTTACCCTAATGTAACTCTCCTCATCGTACACTCAGAGTTAATACCAGCTAATAAGGTGTGTCTGTGGATATTCCACACACTTCTGTTCCTACATGTACCTGAAAATGTCTTCATGTACAGCTGAGAAAAATCTACTCCACTGCCAAGCACAGCGGTACATAGTGCCTAATGTTATGTAATGTAATGTAATGTAATGTAACGTAACGTAACGTAACGTAACGTAACGTAACGTAACGTAACGTAACGTAACGTAACGTAACGTAACGTAATGTAATGTAATGTAATGTAATGTAACGTAACGTAACGTAATGTAATGTAAATAGTGCCTTAACCAGAGAACGCTATTGGTCCAAACATACAGTACAGTACGGTAGCTCTAAATGGGCTTCACGGTTCAGTGGATTTATTAGAAAGTACATGTATTGTAAACCTTTAACAAGGAGCTGGACTGCAGACATTCCTGAAGAATTAAAGAGTCTTGGATCATTTACAGGTAAAGTCAGCTGTGGCGGACCTGGGGGGGGGGGGGTGCGGGGGTCTTATTGTGTAGAAGTGGTAAAGTCAGCTGTGGCGGCCCTGGGGGGGGGGGGGGGGGGGGGGGTCTTATTGTGTAGAAGTCTGTGGTTCATGAGCCCTCCCGTGCATGAATGAACATGAAGGGTTCCCACAGAGACCAGTGGATATACAGTATGTTTCTCATTGTATTTTCCATTGATAAACTAAAGACACAAACTAAATGAATAAACTAATGGCTGTCACTTTGTTTTTAAAGATGAAATCCAGAACTTATTAAAAGGAATAAAATGTAGTTTGAACCAGTCTGTACGGTGGAGTATGTTCATACAATATAACTATATATATACTATACAATATAACTAGTACATCAGCAGTGGTTGGCTCAGAAACTACCTCTTGGCTGATTGGTATGGTAAGGATACAGGAGAAGAAATCGTTGATTGCAGACATGGCAGTGATTTCTGTGGCTGGTGTCTCCAGACATCTCACCAGCTTGAGGACACTCCTCTGCTGATATCTGTGAGAGAATTATGATCATTTTCACTATAATAACACTCCTCTGTGATATCTGTGAGAGAATTATTATCATTTTCACTATAATAACACTCCTCTGTGATATCTGTGAGAGAATTATGATCATTTTCACTATAATAACACTCCTCTGTGATATCTGTGAGAGAATTATGATCATTTTCACTATAATAACACTCCTCTGTGATATCTGTGAGAGAATTATGATCATTTTCACTATAATAACACTCCTCTGTGATATCTGTGAGAGAATTATGATCATTTTCACTATAATAACACTCCTCTGTGATATCTGTGAGAGAATTATTATCATTTTCACTATAATAACACTCCTCTGTGATATCTGTGAGAGAGAATGATCATTTTCAGCATCACAATGTCTTATGTTTTAATCATCTATTATTTAATAATACTTAAATAGGCTAGAGCAGGGGTTCAACGTTTTTCAGGCCAAGGACCCCCTAGCTGAGAGAGAGATGAAGCAGGGACCCCCTCTATATCGTATTAAATTGTGTTTCAGATTAAACTTCTTTTTTTTTTTACTTGGTCTGCTCTCTTTTCCCTCTATACCTCTTTGCCAAAAATAGCAGATCTACAAGCTTGTAGATCTGCTATTCATGGTTAAAATTCTCCTTAGAAAAGGGATGCTAGGGTTCAAGTGGTTAATGTAAAAATAAATACATCACACAAAGATTTGGTAGCCCCCCTGTAGTAACCCCTGAGGACCCCCTGGGGGTCCCAGACCCCCTGTTGAAGACCCCTGGGCTAGAGAGGCATTAAAGCGCGAACAGAGAGGAGCAACACAGGTCCTCCACTAGGAATGGAGCCAGAGACATTGTGGTTATGTGGTCAGCATTCTTACTGGCTGAGACAACAAGGCTTTAACTATTCTGCCACCTGAGAAGACTTCAAATACTCATGATCCAGACCTGAGGCTTTGCTCACACTGCAGGCAAATCACATTTGTTCCTCAAATCTGATGTTTAACCCAGAGCCAATTGCCTTAGCTCTAATCCAGGGCGCTACTCTCCCTCTGCCAGCCTGGGGATCGAGAGCCCCTAACTGAGCTCATGCTTCCTTCAACGCATGAGGAGTGAGCAGGCCGCTTCTTATCACCTGACAGGGGGGAGTGTCCCCGGTAGGACGTAGCTTCTTATCACCTGACAGGGGGGGGGGGGGGGTATTCCCGGTAGGACGTAGCTTCTTATCACCTGACAGGGGGGAGTGTCCCCGGTAGGACGTAGCTTCATCACCTGACAGGGGGGGGGGGGGTTTCCCCCAATAGGATGTAGCATGTGGAAGGAACACGTTATTCCAAACAGTTCCTTTCCCCTCCCCACAGTGTCCCCAGCAGGAATCGAACCCACAACCTTCTAGCTGTGCAACACCCCCCTCTCATCCCTCCAGCAAACTAAAACCCTGGATAAGCCCCGCCCAGCCCTCCTCCTGTCACATGGACAGCATGGTGACAGTTCTGTAAAGTGTTCACAAGTGGCATGATAACAATACTAGTTCCACTGATTGGGACAGGAAGAAGAACATGCTCCTGAACATCCTGCTGAAAGACTATCTGCTCTTTTTGCTTTCATTCCCCTGGCCCTGCAGTGAGGTCCTGACAGCTTACAGTACACAGTCGGGTAGCCTGGGTGGTGTTGAGTGTCAGCGCTATGTGCTTGTGGTGGTGGGGGGGGGGGGGGGGGGGGGGGGGGGGGGGAACAAAAACAGCTCCCCACCAGAACCAGCCTGAGGTACCAGAGTCTGTTTCTTGACACCAGTTTCACAACAAATCAATGCTTTGATCTATAATGCTCCCAATGAGCAATTCTGAACCAGTCATCAGACCCACATGTTTTGTGCTGGTGATCTAAAGCAATGATTCTATCTTCCTTTTTTCATTTTAATGACCCCCATGTATTAGGTCACAAATTTGCATTTGATTACCATTTTTATCTCTGGCACCCAGTCTATCCTCAGTGTTAAGTCTATCCTCAGTGTTAAGTCTATCCTCAGTGTTAAGTGTCTATCCTCAGTCTATCCTCAGTGTTAAGTGTCTATCCTCAGTCTATCCTCAGTGTTAAGTGTCTATCCTCAGTCTATCCTCAGTGTTAAGTGTCTATCCTCAGTCTATCCTCAGTGTTAAGTCTATCCTCAGTGTTAAGTGTCTATCCTCAGTCTATCCTCAGTGTTAAGTGTCTATCCTCAGTCTATCCTCAGTGTTAAGTGTCTATCCTCAGTCTATCCTCAGTGTTAAGTGTCTATCCTCAGTCTATCCTCAGTGTTAAGTGTCTATCCTCAGTCTATCCTCAGTGTTAAGTCTATCCTCAGTGTTAAGTGTCTATCCTCAGTCTATCCTCAGTGTTAAGTGTCTATCCTCAGTCTATCCTCAGTGTTAAGTGTCTATCCTCAGTCTATCCTCAGTGTTAAGTGTCTATCCTCAGTCTATCCTCAGTGTTAAGTGTCTATCCTCAGTCTATCCTCAGTGTTAAGTGTCTATCCTCAGTCTATCCTCAGTGTTAAGTGTCTATCCTCAGTCTATCCTCAGTGTTAAGTGTCTATCCTCAGTCTATCCTCAGTGTTAAGTGTCTATCCTCAGTGTTAAGTGTCTATCCTCAGTCTATCCTCAGTGTTAAGTGTCTATCCTCAGTGTTAAGTGTCTATCCTCAGTCTATCCTCAGTGTTAAGTGTCTATCCTCAGTCTATCCTCAGTGTTAAGTGTCTATCCTCAGTGTTAAGTGTCTATCCTCAGTCTATCCTCAGTGTTAACTAAGTGACACAAATGGAACCGGATGTCACACAGGGAACAAGGTAGACTGTATCGTTAGCCTCATAGCATAATTGCTATGCTATAATTCTGCCCAAGTCACCTAGATGACATAGGCAGAAAGTTAAAAAACTAATTTTTCTAAGTGATGTTTATGCCTTTATTTATACCTGCCCAACTCTACTCTATACTCTCCTAACACTTTATTTATATCTGCCTAACTCTCTCCTAACACTTTATTTATATCTGCCCAACTCTACTCTCCTAACACTGCTGATTCATCCTGCCTTATTGCCAATGTCCTCAGCCTATCAGAATGCTTGTTACATTCAAAATCATTTCTTCCTAAGTCAAAAAGTTAAAGCACTTTCTGCCTGAGTCATTTTGGAATGTAACAAGCATTGTGATTGGCTTAGGACATATGTCATATGCAATAAGGCACAATGAAGCAGCAGTGTTAGGAGCAGAGTTAGGCAAAAATGACAATTTGATCAAAAAGTGAGTTAGGCAATTATGCTATGAGGCTAACGCTATGTCATTAAGTGTGACTATTACTAACTCTACGTACCTTTTGATGTTGTTATGCTATGAGGCTAACAATATGTCATTAAGTGTGACTATCACTAACTCTACGTACCTTTTGATGTCATTATACTATGAGGCTAACAATATGTCATTAAGTGTGACTATTACTAACTCTACGTACCTTTTGATGTTGTTATGCTATGAGGCTAACAATATGTCATTAAGTGTGACTATCACTAACTCTACGTACCTTTTGATGTTGTTATACTATGAGGCTAACAATATGTCATTAAGTGTGACTATTACTAACTCTACGTACCTTTTGATGTCATTATACTATGAGGCTAACAATATGTCATTAAGTGTGACTATTACTAACTCTACGTACCTTTTGATGTTGTTATGCTATGAGGCTAACAATATGTCATTAAGTGTGACTATCACTAACTCTACGTACCTTTTGATGTTGTTATACTATGAGGCTAACAATATGTCATTAAGTGTGACTATTACTAACTCTACGTACCTTTTGATGTTGTTATACTATGAGGCTAACAATATGTCATTAAGTGTGACTATTACTAACTCTACGTACCTTTTGATGTCATTATGCTATGAGGCTAACAATATGTCATTAAGTGTGACTATCACTAACTCTACGTACCTTTTGATGTCATTATACTATGAGGCTAACAATATGTCATTAAGTGTGACTATTACTAACTCTACGTACCTTTTGATGTCATTATGCTAAGAGGCTAACAATATGTCATTAAGTGTGACTAATACTAACTCTACGTACCTTTTGATGTCATTATACTATGAGGCTAACAATATGTCATTAAGTGTGACTATTACTAACTCTACGTACCTTTTGACGTGGTCTCGTGTGCGGTCGAGGTGACACAGGTAAAGGTACAGAGACGGTCCAGACGCCACCAACAGGAACTTGTCCAAGTAATAAAACTGAGCAGCCTTGATGGGTTTGGAGAACTTGTCCGCACTCTGAATAAGAAAATAAAGGAAATATAAATGTGCTGATTATCCACAACAAGCCATTCAGCCTCTGCTTATTCCCCTCTACAGCATTGGTTCTCAAAGTGGGGTCTGGGGACCCCCAGGGGTCCTTGGGGGGGTACCAGGGGGTCCCCAGCAAAATTAGTTAATATAGCGTCACAATAATTTTAAACCACTTTAACCTTGTATACATTGGCTATTCAAAAATAGCAGATATACAAGCTCAGTGCGGCACCGAGTGTCTGGAAAAAAATGCTGTAATTATTTTATTGTTAATCTGTTGCCTGAACATGAACTACTTAAGCCCTATGTACTACATAGCCGATCTACAAATGCACGCTGTTGATTGGCTATTTTGTCTTTTACAGTATTGTTATGACATGGCCAAAAATAGGGATGCCATATATTTTCAGTGCCTCATACCATTTGAAAAAGCAGAGGTTTTACACTATTTCTGATAAGGCATCATCTCTAAACACTAACTTTTACTTTTGCTCTGAAACTAAAGTTCAAAGAAATACGTGTCTTTTTTTCCATGGATAAAAGACACTCAAAAGAGAATGTGTTGCCATGCTGGATGTGAGGGCAGCGCATAGCCACATCAGTGTGTGTGTGTGTGTGTGTGTGTGTGTGTGTGTGTGTGTGTGTGTGTGTGTGTGTGTGTGTGTGTGTGTGTGTGTGTGTGTGAGAGTGAGAGTGAGAGTGAGTGTGAGTGTGAGAGTGAGTGTGAGTGTGTGTGTGTGTGTGTGTGTGTGTGTGTGTGTGTGTGTGTGTGTGTGCACGTGTGCGTTGTATTACTATACCATAAGTACAGTAGTATGTAAGAACTAGACCAGTGGTTCTCAAACTCTTTCGGCTGTTTTCGGCTTTAAGGTCCGGGTTTAAAATGAAAAAGAAAATGAAAACGTAGTTCATAAAATCAGCATCCTAAAACGTGTGTGTGTGTGTGTGTGTGTGTGTGTGTGTGTGTGTGTGTGTGTGTGTGTGTGTGTGTGTGTGTGTGTGTGTGTGTGTGTGTGTGTGGAGTGGTAATATGGTACTCTTCAACTCCCATGGGACATGGCGAGGGCCTCTCAGGGCCAAAACACAAACCACCTGAGGGCCTATTACTGTATGATTCATCACACTTACCCAACACAGATTTATGGCAGGAACAACGCTTCAACTACCGTGATACTTTTTAGCTGACAAAAAGAAAGGAAATGAAGTAAAGCCTAACTGTGTATTTCAAACCAAACGCTTTCCTTCTAGAGAACGATCTTCATCTTACTGAATGAGCAAAGCCATGATATATATATATATATGTACGTTTGGCTTCGTTCGCCCTGACAAGAGCTGCTCTCCTCCCTCTGACAAGAGCTGCTCTCCTCCCTAAAATGACTTCTGTTTGTTTGCCAAGGTGTTTCACAAGACAAAACAACTAAATCACCATAACAGACTGGGCCCTGTGTGAAAGAGAGACTGGGCCCTGTCTGAAAGAGAGAGACTGGGCCCTGTCTGAAAGAGAGACTGGGCCCTGTCTGAAAGAGAGACTGGGCCCTGTCTGAAAGAGAGACTGGGCCCTGTCTGAAAGAGAGACTGGGCCCTGTCTGAAAGAGAGACTGGGCCCTGTCTGAAAGAGAGAGGAGAGGAGCTTCTCTAACAGACTGGGCCCTGTCTGAAAGAGAGACTGGGCCCTGTCTGAAGTGAGAGAGGAGCGCCAGAGGTCAGCATCGTCAGTTAGGCCGCGGTGTTTCCCAAATGTAGGGTCGCGGCCCAAGGACACATTTTTATGTAAATGTCCCGTTTTTTAACCTTTCCATTTTTCTAAATATTTTCAGAAATCCCCCCCCCCCCCAACAAAAACGTAAAGCAAACAAAATGAATAAATAATTGCGAACGCGGAAGGAGGCGCCTCCGCCCAAGTGGAGCCTACTATGAAACTCTGCTCGGCTTGTGGCTCTGTCTGTCTGTCTGTGTGTGTGTGTGCACTGCCTGTGCACTGCCTGCACTGCCTGTGCACTGCCTGTGCACTGCCTGTGCACTGCCTGCACTGCCTGTGCACTGCCTGTGCACTGCCTGTGCACTGCCTGCACTGCCTGTGTGCAACAGTCCGTAAATACACAATATTTTCGAGCTGCGTTCGCTTCCAGCGTTCGCGCGTCTTACTTGTAGTCTATCTACAAGCTCACAACACGCCGCATCGTAGGGCTAAAATAAGTGTTAAATAGCTCTATATTCTGATTGCTATAGAGTGTTTGTTCAGTAACAGGAGTCTCCATGACTCTCCAGCTCTTTATTGAACAGAAAATGCATTTTCAGGTCGGGATACCAATTTTATCCAATCAGGAAGTGAAATTGGAAGTGATGACACATTTCTCTGTGTCATCACTTCACATTTCACTTGTTTAATGAAACATTGTAACTGGAACACTATAAGCAATTAAGCTTGATAAATGGCTACTCTCTCCTGATTGGCTGAAAGTTTGTCACCTACCTGAAAATTTATTTTCTGTTTATTAAAGAGCTGGAGAGACAGACTCCTGTTACTGAACAAACACTCTATAGCAATGATTACAATCACAATATAGTGCTTTAACCTTTTAACAAACAACTTTTCGTTTTAACCAAAATAATATCACTTACCCTACCTTTAAGTGGATATCATAATGTATTTATTGTACATTTTGTTTCATGAGAGACACCAAACCTCTCTACTGGGTCTCCATCTGAGAAGAACCCTGCTTTGAGGACAGATCTATGCTTTCACTTTGACTTGGCGAGGGAAAGTAAAGCCATACATCTAAACTGTCCCGCTAATGCTTTTTATATATATATATATATATATATATATATATATATATATATATATATATATATATATATATATATATATATATATATATATATATATATTATATATATATATATATATGTACGTCCACACACACACACACACACACACACACACACACACACACACACACACACACACACACACACACACACACACAATACATCTAAACTTTCCCGCTACTGTTTTCTGGGAAAAGTGTGAGGTCCAACCAGGAAGTGAGCGAGTGTCTGTACATGCTCAGTGATCTGGACGGAGTGGAGGTCATAGGTCACAGAGAGCCTCACACATTCATGCCCTTTGTGTGAAAAACGTCACCAAAGGCTCGCCAAGAAACACACCATCTAGTTAATTAGCCCTCTGCCCTGTTCCATGAGGCTATTCTGATTAGCATAGGGAAAAAGTGACTGTTAATGTTTTATATAATGTGTTGAAGACAGTCAACATCATAGAAGCCTGTCATTATATTTACATGAGTTCAGTGTTAAAGCTAGAATGAACCACTTGCATGAGCCTATACTACATGGATACCCCCCCCCCCCCCAGACCAGCTCATTGGGCTTGTGGTTAGACCGTTCACTTCAACGAGCCAGTCTTCTACAGAGCCTTCTATTGGTGAATAGTGACAAAGCCCTGAAGCAGAAGTTTACAGAATGCACTGTAGTCTATGAGCGCTTGTCACTGTTTACAGTTTACATGAACCACGTGACCGGCGTTGTTTCTGCCCCGTCATTGACGTAACTCTCCAATAGAAGGCTCTGGACTGGCCACCCTGGCTGAGACTGGGAGGTCGGAGTTCAATCTCTGGCCGAGTTACACCAAAGACTATAAAACAGGAACCCAGTGACTCCCTGCTTGGCCTCAGTATCAAGGACTGGACTGGGAGTAAGTCCCTGCAACACAGGCTACTAGTGTCATGTTCAGGGGGTGTACAGTACAACACAGGCTACTAGTGTCATGTTCAGGGGGTGTACAGTACAACACAGGCTACTAGTGTCATGTTCAGGGGGTGTACAGTACAACACAGGCTACTAGTGTCATGTTCAGGGGGTGTACGGTACAACACAGGCTACTAGTGTCATGTTCAGGGGGTGTACAGTACAACACAGGCTACTAGTGTCATGTTCAGGGGGTGTACAGTACAACTACATCATGTGACATACTCTTGTGGTGGACATGTTGGTCATGGACATACACAATGAGCAGACAACAATATTACCAGAAACACATAAAGAGCTAGCCCTGAATGACCATATAACAACAGGTCCAAATTATTACGGGTCCATTTGGTTCCATTTGTACACTCTCAGAGTTATGGGGGTCCTTACAAATAAAACATTTGAGAACCACTAGTAGGACTCCTAATGTGTCATATACGTATAGTGTCATAATAAATCAGAGTCATATATAGACTCATAATAAATCAGAGTCATACATATTCTGAAGAAAACCCAGAGACTTGACATTCAGTAATTGAGTCTTATGATCAAAATAAGAACATTATAATGGTGTGTAAATCAGTCGGCTCCCAAAGCTACTTACTTACACCCCTCCCCCCCCCACAAAGCAGGACATTTACCATGGAAACGGCAGGTTCTGCATCGTCACAGGGCCGGATGTGTAGTGTTCTGTCCTCTGATGCACTGAGACACCACCGTCTGCTATGACTCCATCCCACACTGCTCACCGCCTTACCATGGCCTACACACACACACACACACACACACACACACACACACACACACACACACACACACACACACACACACACACACACACACACACAGTGTGAGCACAGTATTCATGGTATTGTTCATACCCGTTATATCTGCTGCCCTCTTGTGGAGGCACACACCCAGACACAATGTGACACACACACACACACACACACACACAAACACACACACAGGCGTATATTTTTCCATATATTCGGCCGTACACCAACGTCAAAGTCACATTTATCAACGCATCCTACACAGCTGATCCGAGCTTACACTTGGTCCCAGCGTTGATAAATGTCACGGCTGAAACCGAGCGTCATTTAAATAACACGCCCTTAAATCTTCTCAAAACGCCCCGATTTTACGACATGAAGATTGAACCAGAATACGACCAAAGAAGACATCATGAAAAGCCAATAAGAAAGAGTTTCCCTCGCTTGCCTCGCCACACACGCACCCGCACCTCCCTCTCTCTCTCTCTCTCTCTCTCTCTCTCTCTCTCTCTCTCTCTCTCTCTCTCTCGCGCGCGCGCGCGCACGCACGCACGCACGCACGCACGCACGCACGCACGCACGCACGCACGCACGCACGCACGCACGCACGCACGCCCAGTTGTGTTTTTCATGTAATCCGTACCGTAGCGGTACAATCACGTAGGCTTGAAGCCTACATGAATGACATATTATGATACTTATCACATCGCCATGAATGGAATACGTTTGTATATTCATTTATTTAAGCCATACCGAGCAGTGCGCGTTCGAGTTACACTAAAATAAAGCCGTCATGTAGGCTATTCCCATTTCCCAGTCGGACCGTCGGACGGGCGAGTCCCGGTCCGCTCCGCATTAATGAGAGATAGCCTAGAGAGAACATTAATGAATGAAGGCTGGTGTGTGTTGGACCATGGGTTAAATGTCTGATCTCCCGGTGGCCATGAAAATATAACAGCAGCGGTCTAAACTCCCGAGTGCTCTCGCAGAAGCGCTGTATATTTTGAAAATAGCAGATCTACAAGCTCACGCGTCGCTGGCTTGTGAGCTTGTAGATCTGCTATTTTCAATACAGCCAGATCTACAATCTTATCTGAATGACTGTTAAAGCAGTTTGTTTAAATTACTTTATAAAATGTTATATTTTCACAGGGATTATTTATTTGTAGTGTAGATATACATTTATGAGTGGATTATGTGTCCAGATGCCTCTCAGACAGTCAGACAATGCTGCTCCGCAGGTCTAGGATGGAATAAACGGGTGCAGCCAACGTCAACAACTGGTCTCGACCAGACGTGAGATCTCAGCGTACCGTAGGATGAAGCCCACGTCAGGATATATTGATAAATGCCGAAAGGTGGTGATCTCGCCGTACGTCCATTATTTGGGCTGCACCGCGTTGATAAATGAGGGCCACTGTGACACACACACACACACACACACACACACACACAGTGTAACACACACACACCCAGACACAATGTGACACACACACACACACACACACACACCCAGACACAATGTGACACACACACACACACACACACACACACACACAATGTAACACACACACACCCAGACACAATGTGACACACACACACACACACACACCCAGACACAATGTGACACACACACACACACACACACACACACACACACACACACACACACACACACACACACACACACACACACACACACACACACACACACACACACACACACACACTAACACTTGTCACAGTTAGGCAGGATGAGAGGCAGCTTTGAAAATCAACACCGTTTGTTCTCCAACAGAGTGCTCCTCCAGGAGCACTCTGTTGGAGAACAAACGGTGTTGTAACTAAACTCTTATAGCTTCTGGGGATTCTACAAATGTCTTCTAAACTGCAACAGTTTTTTAAAGAATTATGTTGCTGTAATATGAGTGGTTCTCAAACTTTTTTCATGTCAAGGACCTCAAAAACTATATATATTTGTTAATATACAAAAGTATTTTGTTCCAGGGACCCCCCAGAAGCAAAGATTTTAGTTAAAAATGTATATATTCAAAGATTTGCACACATTTTCATGATTTCTTTTTCAAAAACAGATCTACAAGCTCATAGTGCGGCATTTCGTGCCACGCTATGAGCTTGTAGATCTGCTATTTCTGGCGAAGAGATTTACTGTTTAGAACAGTGGTTCTCAACCAGTGGTCCTTCAGGGGGTTCCAGGTGGTCCCCAGCTAAATGGAGAGTTGGTAACCAAATGGACCCTTATAGATCTTTAACTCTTGAGAGTGTAAAAGATACTCTCAAGAGTTAAATTATTGTTAAACATCTGCATTACTTAATTAAAGAACGACAACAAAATTGAAAATATGAAACGTTTTGGGTCTGAGAGTCTAAATGTCATCAAACGATGGAGAATGAATAATGGGCCTTGATATGAAAAGGGTTGAAAACCACTGGTTTAGAAGGAAGTACAGAGACAACTCAGGTCTGTTTTACCAAAGAATAGAGGGTTTGAGTGGTTAAAACTGGCACAATAATTATATGAATTGAAATGTTTGAAAAGGTTTCAAAGAAATGTGTGTGTGTGTGTGTGTGTGTGTGTGTGTGTGTGTGTGTGTGTGTGTGTGTGTGTGTGTGTGTGTGTGTGTGTGTGTGTGTGTGTGTGTGTGTGTCTTTTCATTTTCCTCTATTTTCCAACTGTCCCCCTGGGCCCCCAGATTGAAAACCAACTGGCTTAGGTCTGGCTTTTCCGATGCTGCTGTGTGTGTGTGTGTGTGTGTGTGTGTGTGTGTGTGTGTGTGTGTGTGTGTGTGTGTGCGCCCTTTTCATTTCATCTCTCATTTTCCTCGCCGCCAGTCTCTGACTTTCTGAGAAGACGGCATGTACCGAGCACCTCCTCCAAACTCACTGCTTGCTTTGGTATGCAACCAAAGAATGCCTTTCTGCTCAGAAAGAGAAAGCTCTTTATCTACAGGGTCTGACAGTGATAGCCCACTCAACGTCCTGGAGTCTTTCATCTCAGGTCAAGGATGTGTTATATAACATGTTACACGGCCCAAGCAGGAATAAAGATAGGCCTAAATCAGTGCTTCTCAACCGTTCTCTGGATCAGGGCCCACCCATATATCTGACCACGTAGGGCCCACCCATATATCTGACCACGTAGGGCCCACCCATAACCTGACCACGTAGGGCCCACCCATAATCTGACCACGTAGGGCCCACCCATATATCTGACCACGTAGGGCCCACCCATATATCTGACCACGTAGGGCCCACCCATAAACTGACCACGTAGGGCCCACCCATATATCTGACCACGTAGGGCCCACCCATAACCTGACCACGTAGGGCCCACCCATAATCTGACCACGTAGGGCCCACCCATATATCTGACCACGTAGGGCCCACCCATATATCTGACCACGTAGGGGCCACCCATAATCTGACCACGTAGGGGCCACCATATATCTGACCACATAGGGGCCACCATATATCTGACCACGTAGGGGTCACCATATATCTGACCACATAGGGGCCACCCATAACCTGACCACGTAGGGGTCACCATATATCTGACCACATAGGGGCCACCCATAATCTGACTACATAGGGGCCACCATATATCTGACCACATAGGGGCCACCATATATCTGACCACATAGGGGCCACCATATATCTGACCACATAGGGGTCACATGCACATTTTCAGAGCATGTTTATTTCAACGATGAATTAATAGACTGCGTTTCACCTTGGATCAATGGATATAACGTAGTATACTATAAAAATCATGAACATTTTAGCAAATCTTTATTATATTAAACTGCCCCCCCCACACTCTGTGTGGAGTTTGCATGTTCTCCCTGTGTCTCCTAGGGTAGTTAATACCCTCACAAAAACATGTAGTAATCCTGGTCTCTATACCGCCTCCCCCACGACAGCCGGGGCGCCTGATGGAGGGGAAGGGAACTGGTAGGAATAACGTGTTCCTTCCACGCGCTACGTCCTACGTCCAACCAGGGAAACTCTGTTGGCTCTCATGCATTGAAGGAGGCATGAGCTCGGCCCTGGGCTACCTAGGCTGTGGGGGGAGTGTATCGGCGAGGATCACTTAGAAAATTGGCACAGAGTGAAAAATGGGTTACAACATCGTGGGATTAAAAAAAATAGTTTAAAAAAACTCTTACGGAAACTGCGGCGCCAGTTCATCAGCTACACCAAGACGCACCCCACAGAGAATGTTACACCAAGACGCACCCCACAGAGAATGTTACACCAAGACGCACCCCACAGAGAATGTTACACCAAGACGCACCCCACAGAGAATGTTACACCAAGACGCACCCCACAGAGAATGTCAGACACATTGCAAACATGTTTGTGCAATATTTAAATTGCAATATTTAAATTGCAATATTTTACCCATCAAAACCAGGAAAGCATCTGTGTCATTTTAGATTTTTTGTGTTGGCTATTCAAAAATAGCAGATCTACAAGCTCAGCGAGCTTGAGTTCCAGTATGAAATCGAAGTTTTAAAAAGTTTAATATTTAAAAAAAGATCAAAGATTTGTAAAATATTTGGGGAGCTACTTCCTTGTCCTACTGGCAGCGTGCACAAGAATCTTAGCGCTGGTCCAGTGGTTTGCAGGATTAGCCCCAGACACACAGACACACAGACAGACCCTCTTCTACGCTCCCACAGGAACCATAGCGTAAAAAACGGGGCAAAGACATCCTAATTATTAATGTGAAATGTTGTTGTTCATTGATGCAGACTAAATGAATATTTGCCCAAAAGTCAGAACAAATAGTAATCTAATATCGATGGTTTAGGAGGGCACAGAAGCAACCAAAAGTCATGCACCTACCTGTGTAGACAGCTGGTTTGCCGGTAAGGGAAGACTTGTATAATAATACTGAACTGTCTCCAAGTCCACAGAGGATGTGTTTCCCATTGCCTGGGAACGACAAGAAAAGAGAGACAAGAGTTTCATTATAATTTGATTCAAAAGCTTACGCGCATTAACCTCTTAAACACTATTTTATACATCATACGATGGTGTTTTGTGGTGAAAATAGACAATCTACTGTAGATTGGCTATTTTCCCTCCTTTTTGAACATTTTAGAACATTTTTTTAATTTTTTAAAACATTTTTGAAATGTTTTAAAACAAAATGAAAAGTTAAGAAATGTTTTGATTTATTACAAAAACAAAAAAGAAATCATATAATGACATAATGACAATATATATATATATATATATATCATATAATGACATGCCCAAAATAGGGACGCAAGGTGGAAAGTTATTATTGTGAAGTTAGAGCTACAGTTTTATGGTTTCACCCTGGAATACACATTATTTATTTCATTTATTATAGTATTGGTGGCTGCTGGACACCCACCTGAGTATTGAAAGCAACACACTGGTTTCTTGGCGATGCTTAGTTTAGTGTGTGGAACACTGGGTGCAGCGCCGTTAGCTGGATAATCTCTGAGCTTCCATCCTCTGACAAAGAGAAACAAACAGACAGAGTTGTAATGTCAACTATGACAAATTATTGTTTTTGCATGTTTTTGCAAAGACTGATGGTAAGATGGAATACTCACACTTTCTTGTTGGTCTTTGTAGTGCCTGAAGTCTTCTGAATATTCGTCTTAGGCGTAAACATATTTCTTCTGAAAAGCAGCAAAGTTTTAAATGTGCACTGAGATTAAACTACTGCAATAACATTATATACCTGACACTTATTGTTCCTGTCGTGAATTTAACTAAATCGAGCAGTACTTAAGGAGGCTTAAGCAAACAAACTTTTAACAAATGTATGAATAAAGTATTTGCATCAAAGTCATGAGTTAGGAGAATAAATGTGTGAGTCTCTGTGTGAGACTCAAACATGAATCAGAAAATGTGTTTTCCACTGAAAGCCAGCATGAATAATGATGTAACATGCACCCCTCCAACAATACATAACAGCATGAATAACTAGAAAAAGTGCTCCTCGGAGCACAAGTCGCCGCCAGGTCAGGTAGGTTATTATGGCCTCCTGGTGGCACTATAATAGGCCAATGTGAAAAGGGTGCCATTTCTTCTTAGGCCTTTCACAGCAATCGGACACCGCATTCATGATTTCGTTCCAAAAATGTGGTTTGCTAGATTAGACCTGCTGGTGGCGCTATAACAGGCCAATGTCAGAAGGGGGGCATTTCTTCCTTGGCCTAGTGGGAATGTTCGCACAAAATGTCACAGAAATCGCAAACTGCGTTCATGATTTGAGGAATTTTGTTCAAAACTGACCTATCCTGCAAACTTTGGAAGCCAATCTTAGCCAATCAGGATGGAATATGGAAAATCGGACAGATCCGTGTTGATCACATGACTATAGAGATACTGTGTACCGATGAGTGATTTCCAAAAATGTGTTTTGCAAAAGTCGGCCTCATGGTGGCGCTATGACAGGCTGATCTGAAAAATGTGGGGCAGAGGTTCTGCTGTGGCATCCAGGGAGCGTGTGTGCGCAGTTTCACAGCGACCGGGCCAACGGTGGCGGAGATTAGCTGCTCGCAGACAGAAGGACGGACGGACGGACGGACACACGGACGGACAGGGGGCAATGGCGGAGACATTGTCGCCTGGCGGAGACAATGATGTAACATGCACCCCTCCAACAATACATAACAACATGAATAATGATGTAACATGCACCCCTCCAACAATACATAACAACATGAATAATGATGTAACGTGCACCCCTCCAACAATACATAACAACATGAATAATGATGTAACGTGCACCCTCCAACAATACATAACAACATGAATAATGATGTAACGTGCACCCTCCAACAATACATAACAACATGAATAATGATGTAACGTGCACCCTCCAACAATACATAACAACATGAATAATGATGTAACGTGCACCCTCCAACAATACATAACAACATGAATAATGATGTAACGTGCACCCTCCAACAATACATAACAACATGAATAATGATGTAACGTGCACCCTCCAACAATACATAACAACATGAATAATGATGTAACGTGCACCCTCCAACAATACATAACAACATGAATAATGATGTAACGTGCACCCCTCCAACAATACATAACAACATGAATAATGATGTAACGTGCACCCTCCAACAATACATAACAACATGAATAATGATGTAACGTGCACCCCTCCAACAATACATAACAACATGAATAATGATGTAACGTGCACCCTCCAACAATACATAACAACATGAATAATGATGTAACGTGCACCCTCCAACAATACATAACAACATGAATAATGATGTAACGTGCACCCTCCAACAATACATAACAACATGAATAATGATGTAACGTGCACCCTCCAACAATACATAACAACATGAATAATGATGTAACGTGCACCCTCCAACAATACATAACAACATGAATAATGATGTAACGTGCACCCTCCAACAATACATAACAACATGAATAATGATGTAACGTGCACCCCTCCAACAATACATAACAACATGAATAATGATGTAACGTGCACCCTCCAACAATACATAACAACATGAATAATGATGTAACGTGCACCCCTCCAACAATACATAACAACATGAATAATGATGTAACGTGCACCCTCCAACAATACATAACAACATGAATAATGATGTAACGTGCACCCTCCAACAATACATAACAACATGAATAATGATGTAACGTGCACCCTCCAACAATACATAACAACATGAATAATGATGTAACGTGCACCCTCCAACAATACATAACAACATGAATAATGATGTAACGTGCACCCCTCCAACAAATGAAAATATGAAATAGTCTAAATCAAAAGTCAATCCTTTGTAGAAGGCCGTACCGAGGAGAGCTGGTGTATCCTGATGACCTCACGTTGGAATGGAAGACCAGGGGCTGCTCCCTCACACCTCCACCGTCTAAACATAAAGAAAGATAATGACACACATTATGAAGTGTACAGCTACAGCAAGAAGAGGATATTCAAGCTAAAAGTAAAATTACATGTTATTCCAACTGTATAACGATCAGAGAGGCTCTATTGAACAGATACCGGCGGCCATTTTGCTCTTACTTCATACTCGGAGGGCGGGGTTTACCACTCCCCTGGGTATGAAGTAAGAGCAACATGGCTGCCTTCTGACTATGCTCAGTAGCAGAGGTGTAAAGTAACTAAGCACATTTACTCAAGCACTGTACTCAAGTACAATTTTGAGGTATTTTTACTTTACTGGAGTATTTACAGTTGTCAGTACTTTTACTTCTACTCCACTACATCTCAGAGGCAAATATTGTACTTTTACTCCACTATACAATTATTTGAAAACTTGAGTTACTTTTTAGATTTTGATTATTATTACAAAACATACATTACACACTTCAGGCCAATATATATACATTTCGGCCATTTGAAAATAGCAGATCTACAAGCGACACATTGTGAGCTTGTAGATCTGCTATTTTCAAAAGATTTGTATACATTAGAAAACGTGTGAACTGGGACATTGTGCATAATGAATACTTTCTACTTTTGGTACTTCAAGTACCAATACTTTTGGTCCAAACTGGTCCAAACCGTTGTTGGCTAGCCACACAGTATAATCCTCAGTGTTCGCTATACGGGTCCATTTGGTTCCATTTTGCACACAGTGTCAAATCCTCAGTGTTTGACTCTAACAGAGCAGCTCATGCAGCCCAGGAGACAAGTTAAGTGCATAAACCATAAACTCGGTGGGACGGAGCAGACCCCCCCCCCCCCCCCCCCCGTGTCAGTGCCTTCGCTATAACCAGTGAGCTCAGTTTTTCCACCACCATTAAAATGCGTGTGGCTTTCCAACAGCAATCCTCCTGCTGAATACAGGCAGCGTCAGAGAGAGTCACATCATCCCTGCCTGGTAACTCAGCTATAATAGAACAGAACTGAACCATTTCATCACATTAACACCAACTCAGCATCTGCCTGCGGCGTAAATCAATGACAAGTCACACAGTTTACTAAATTAAATAATGTGCAGTTCGCCTCTGCAGATAATGTCTCTATAAGTTGATTATCCTGCTTATACCACGGCCACGGCACTTACCATTACCAACCATACAAAGGGCTGTGGCTTTTTAAACAAAACTGTGTTAACCTCGCAGTAAATGCATGGCCTAATGCTCACAGAGCAGTGAGACCTTGTAGGTTAGGGTTAAGGTCTTGTAGGTTAGGGTTAGGGTCAGTAAATGCATGGCCTAATGCTCACAGAGCAGTGAGATCTTGTAGGTTAGGGTTAAGGTCTTGTAGGTTAGGGTTAAGGTCTTGTAGGTTAGGGTTAGGGTCAGTAAATGCATGGCCTAATGTTCACAGAGCAGTGAGACCTTGTAGGTTAGGGTTAAGGTCTTGTAGGTTAGGGTTAGGGTCAGTAAATGCATGGCCTAATGCTCACAGAGCAGTGAGATCTTGTAGGTTAGGGTTAAGGTCTTGTAGGTTAGGGTTAGGGTCAGTAAATGCATGGCCTAATGTTCACAGAGCAGTGAGGTCTTGTAGGTTAGGGTTAGGGTCTTGTAGGTTAGGGTTAAGGTCTTGTAGGTTAGGGTTAGGGTCAGTAAATGCATGGCCTAATGCTCACAGAGCAGTGAGACCTTGTAGGTTAGGGTTAGGGTCAGTAAATGCATGGCCTAATGCTCACAGAGCAGTGAGGTCTTGTAGGTTAGGGTTAGGGTCTTGTAGGTTAGGGTTAGGGTCAGTAAATGCATGGCCTAATGCTCACAGAGCAGTGAGACCTTGTAGGTTAGGGTTAGGGTCAGTAAATGCATGGCCTAATGTTCACAGAGCAGTGAGACCTTGTAGGTTAGGGTTAAGGTCTTGTAGGTTAGGGTTAGGGTCTTGTAGGTTAGGGTTAGGGTCAGTAAATGCATGGCCTAATGTTCACAGAGCAGTGAGGTCTTGTAGGTTAGGGTTAAGGTCTTGTAGGTTAGGGTTAGGGTCTTGTAGGTTAGGGTTAGGGTCAGTAAATGCATGGCCTAATGTTCACAGAGCAGTGAGACCTTGTAGGTTAGGGTTAGGGTCAGTAAATGCATGGCCTAATGTTCACAGAGCAGTGAGATCTTGTAGGTTAGGGTTAGGGTCAGTAAATGCATGGCCTAATGTTCACAGAGCAGTGAGACCTTGTAGGTTAGGGTTAGGGTCAGTAAATGCATGGCCTAATGTTCACAGAGCAGTGAGACCTTGTAGGTTAGGGTTAGGGTCAGTAAATGCATGGCCTAATGTTCACAGAGCAGTGAGATCTTGTAGGTTAGGGTTAGGGTCAGTAAATGCATGGCCTAATGTTCACAGAGCAGTGAGATCTTGTAGGTTAGGGTTAAGGTCTTGTAGGTTAGGGTTAGGGTCAGTAAATGCATGGCCTAATGCTCACAGAGCAGTGAGATCTTGTAGGTTAGGGTTAGGGTCTTGTAGGTTAGGGTTAAGGTCTTGTAGGTTAGGGTTAGGGTCAGTAAATGCATGGCCTAATGCTCACAGAGCAGTGAGGTCTTGTAGGTTAGGGTTATGGTCTTGTAGGTTAGGGTTAGGGTCAGTAAATGCATGGCCTAATGCTCACAGAGCAGTGAGGTCTTGTAGGTTAGGGTTATGGTCTTGTAGGTTAGGGTTAGGGTCAGTAAATGCATGGCCTAATGCTCACAGAGCAGTGAGGTCTTGTAGGTTGTGACACCATGCACACATTGGAGTATAAATCAGGCCTTACTACTCCCAACAAGTGGGAGGAGCCGTACTAACATAGAAATGAGTCAGTCGGCTGACATTAGTCACGTCTTTTATACAAAATATACACAAAGTATGTACAGTAACACTGTGGCGGTGGCTCAGGAGGTAGAGCAGCCGCTTTGGTCCCCAGCTCCCTCTGAGTTTGTGTCCTTGAGCAAGACACTGAACCCCTTAACTGTCCTTGAGCAAGACACTGAACCCCTTAACTGTCCTTGAGCAAGACACTGAACCCCTTAACTGTCCTTGAGCAAGACACTGAACCCCTTAACTGTCCTTGAGCAAGACACTGAACCCCTTAACTGTCCTTGAGCAAGACACTGAACCCCTTAACTGTCCTTGAGCAAGACACTGAACCCCTTAACTGTCCTTGAGCAAGACACTTAACCCCTTAACTGTCCTTGAGCAAGACACTTAACCCCTTAACTGCTTAATGAGCAGGTTGTACCTGACAAAGACAATTAGGCTGAAACATTGAACGTTTAAATTCAACTTGGGAGCATAAAAAACAATCTGTGGATATCTCATCTTTTCTCATTTAGTCGACTATTATTTGTTTTATCCTACACCCTAACCCTTGTTTTGGATGTGCTTGCATCCCTTGCTTGGACTAACTGTGATGTATTATGCTGACACTGACGCCAGAGGCTGCGGGTCAGATGACACCGTGCTGGTATCTCAGCTACATCATGTTAGCATTGTTCTGTCCAGGGAACCAGCTACATCATGTTAGCATTGTTCTGTCCAGGGAACCAGCTACATCATGTTAGCATTGTTCTGTCCAGGGAACCAGCTACATCACGTTATCATTGTTCTGTCCAGGGAACCAGCTACATCATGTTATCATTGTTCTGTCCAGGGAACCAGCTACATCATGTTAGCATTGTTCTGTCCAGGGAACCAGCTACATCATGTTAGCATTGTTCTGTCCAGGGAACCAGCTACATCACGTCTCTATTTGACTGAATGAAGGGTAAACCAGAACCTTTCATAACCATGAAACTTCACAGAGCCCATGAAGTTCTGTTCCGTTTACATTTACATTATTACTAGAACCCCCTGAAGGTGCTGTCACTCAAGACCACGGTGGGGGCTTGGGATAGAGTGCGTGTGATTCAGACGTCTGTGGGTGGGTTGACAGGTTTGGCGCACCTTAGCCTGGGATCAATACCATTTTTGGGTTTCTGATCCAGTCACAGCGGAAATAACTTTACGTCATCAGGTGGCCGGAACCAATGACCGGAATCACCGGCGCTGTGCACCTCCAAAATGATTCCCCTAATTTAAAATGTGTTTAGTTTGGTATAATGGTTTAGTTTATTTTAGTATAATAATGGTTTGGTGTGTCCATCTTTTTTCTCTCCCTCCGAAGTTGTGAGGGACCAATCAGGGCCCAGTATGCAACTATGGGGCGGGTTTATGCCCCTCGGAAATGCAGGTTCCACACAGAGATTCCAGACTAATATCTACTCAGGGATATTAGTCTGGCCATGCCAGGATAATAACTAACTGTATAGCAAATGGAAAACAAATCCAGAAGCTGCATGAAATACTTCTTGAAATCAAAAAAGAGCCAACAAATGTACAGTAAAGAGAGGCTGGTTACAGGGAATACATGGATTGTTAGCATAACATGGTGTGTAGCCAGTAGGCTTTTTTAATGAGCAACACTGACCATGCTAACAATGCTGAAACAATACAGCGTTCAGCCCTGGTTCACACTATACTGTATATCTGTGAGACATCTGGCTCAAAAAGTAACAATTCATCATCACCCTCTCTAAAAGCCAACGCGTTGGCTTACTACATCATTATAGCACATGAGGCTATGTATCTTACTACATCATTATAGCACATGAGGCTATGTATCTTACTACATCATTATAGCACATGAGGCTATGTGTCTTACTACATCATTATAGCACATGAGGCTATGTGTCTTACTACATCATTATAGCACATGAGGCTATGTGTCTTACTACATCATTATAGCACATGAGGCTATGTATCTTACTACATCATTATAGCACATGAGGCTATGTATCTTACTACATCATTATAGCACATGAGGCTATGTATCTTACTACATCATTATAGCACATGAGGCTATGTATCTTACTACATCATTATAGCACATGAGGCTATGTATCTTACTACATCATTATAGCACATGAGGCTATGTGTCTTACTACATCATTATAGCACATGAGGCTATGTGTCTTACTACATCATTATAGCACATGAGGCTATGTATCTTACTACATCATTATAGCACATGAGGCTATGTATCTTACTACATCATTATAGCACATGAGGCTATGTATCTTACTACATCATTATAGCACATGAGGCTATGTGTCTTACTACATCATTATAGCACATGAGGCTATGTGTCTTACTACATCATTATAGCACATGAGGCTATGTGTCTTACTACATCATTATAGCACATGAGGCTATGTATCTTACTACATCATTATAGCACATGAGGCTATGTGTCTTACTACATCATTATAGCACATGAGGCTATGTGTCTTACTACATCATTATAGCACATGAGGCTATGTATCTTACTACATCATTATAGCACATGAGGCTATGTATCTTACTACATCATTATAGCACATGAGGCTATGTATCTTACTACATCATTATAGCACATGAGGCTATGTATCTTACTACATCATTATAGCACATGAGGCTATGTATCTTACTACATCATTATAGCACATGAGGCTATGTGTCTTACTACATCATTATAGCACATGAGGCTATGTGTCTTACTACATCATTATAGCACATGAGGCTATGTATCTTACTACATCATTATAGCACATGAGGCTATGTATCTTACTACATCATTATAGCACATGAGGCTATGTGTCTTACTACATCATTATAGCACATGAGGCTATGTATCTTACTACATCATTATAGCACATGAGGCTATGTGGTCAGTGGCGTGCACAGACATTTTGAGGGGCAGGTGTTCAAGTAAATTATACTTTTTTTTGTTTACTTGGTCTGCTCTTTTTTCCCTCTACACCTATACCTCTTTGCCAAAAATATCAGATCTACAAGCCCACAACGCCTCGCAGCGCGAGGCGTTGTGGGCTTGTAGATCTGCTATTTTTGGCTAAAGTTCTCCTCAGAAAAGGGATGCTAGGTTTCGAGTGGTTATGGTAAAAAGAAAAATCATATCACATAAAGATTTGGCGGACCCCCTGTAGTAACTCTGAGGACCCCCTAGGGGTCCCGGACCCCCTGTTGAAGACCCCTGCTGTAAACTGGAAAAAGTGCTGTACACTTTTTCAAAAGGGCACTTCTGGTCAAGAGGGCAAAGGGCAGGTGCTCTAGCACCACCTAGAGTCTATCTGTGCACGTCCCTGTATGTGGTGACAGCACAAATCAATCCTACAGCTACAGTTTGTTTCATTTAAAAAGCGTTACATCAAGTTGCAGCTGTCAATCAGTGCTGGGACTTGGATTCCAGCTCAATGGAGGAAAACCTTCCATTCCTCTGAATGTACCGTATGCACTTTCTGCAGATACCCAGGGGAGGGGAGGGGGAGGGTGGGAGGGGGGTGTAGGAGTCAATGGATGTTTGTGGTTTGGGTCTGACAGTGCATGCACACAGCAGCAGCTCCAGTCTCACCGGGAGATCCCCAACAAGTCTGGCACCAGCATCTCCTTTCACTCCAGCTGCTCTTTAACGCTCTGTAATGGTAGCATGTAAACCACAGCATAGCTACCGTCTCCAGCAGAACGCCTCAGAGCTGCCAGAAGATAATGATATACAAGTGTACCAGAAATGGCCTTACGCAAGGATCTATTGGTGCCCTTTGCAAATTAAAAAAATATAAATTATATATATATATATTATATGTGTATGTATCTATGTGTGTATGTGTGTATGTGTGTGTGTATGTATGTATGTATGTATGTATGTGTGTGTGTGTGTATGTATGTATATCTATCTCTCTATAGATATATCTATATCTATATCTATATATATATCTTAGCACCTGACGAAGCTCACAACGAAAATAAATCACTTGATGCAGTAGTAATTTGTCCATCTCTGTTCCCTGGAGTGTGCAACCCCTTCCTTGTGGAAGGTCTGTCCCTTTTTTACAGTATGCACGCACGCACGCACGCACGCACGCACGCACGCACGCACATATATCTGCAACTAATACATTAACAGTGTACATTATTAACTATAGTATGCGGAAAATAGTGTGAATTAGTGCAGCAGGCACGTTCCCATGTCTATATTTAGAGAGTGTTAAAGTTCTCAGAGGCACTTTACCCAGACTGACGTCAGGTGATGACGTCAGTCTTGACCATTGTTACCTCTCTGCCAGGCCCCAAGGCCAGTCTGTCTGTCTGTCTGTCTGTCTGTCTGCCAGGCCCCAAGGCCAGGTCTGTCTGTCTGTCTGTCTGTCTGCCAGGCCCCAATGCCAGGTCTGTCTGTCAGTCTGTCTGTCTGTCTGCCAGGCCCCAAGGCCAGTCTGTCTGTCTGCAAACCACTGACCACACCAAAATATGGAACTCCATATTTGGAGGTCAAAATGATTTCATATTGAGGACGTCAGAGGTATGTGTTCTCCCCTGAGTCTCATATCTATATCTGACCCTCATATCACTACACCTTACTGGTGTAGTGAGTGAGGGTTTCAATTAAGAAATGGACCGAGTACAGATTTGTATTTTTGCCTACATGAGGCTTTGTCTGTCCCTCTTTTGTCCCTCTTTTCTCCATATATGGCATAAATGGGAAGACAGATACACAGACAGATACACACGTCATGCGAAGTCCGGCCATTCAGATTTCAACCACTAGGGGTCTGGCAGTACCAGGTCTCCTGGTTCTAGTTTTCCACAAGGTTACAGTATGAGGTCACAGGGACCTGTGATGGCTAGTCTCTGTGTCAGCATATATTTTCCTGTAATACTATGAATGGTCATTGCTATTTGTATTTGTGCAGCTATATATGTGCCTCTCTTATAATTAGTACATACCTTATATGACTATTTAGGATAGTATCTTTGGTACAATGTGGGGTATAAAGACTGTGTAAGATGGGTGTTGAGGAGGGTTGTGCCCCGAATGGGCTGTTGGTCAGGCCAGGAGGCCTGGCTCTACCGATCTGTGTATGCTGTCTGCTCTGCTGAGATCTTCCAAATAAATGACCTTAAAACTTCACCCGAATGGAATATTATTATTAATAATATTGCTATTACAGACCTTGACCTTTGACCACCTACTGTACATTTAATCAGTTCATCCCTAAGTTCAAGAGGTTCCTGATATACAGTACTGTATGGCGTTCACGAGGCTGGAATGGATTGGAAAGTCTCCAGCTGAGGCATAATAAAGAAAAAAATATTTAGTACAAATTTAGTAAAGATATTCAAAAACAGCTGCGTTGCAACGCGTTGTGAGCTTGTAGATCTGTTACTTTCTGAAAATGTTTGCCTATAAATGACATGGCCAAAATAAGAATGCCAGGTTTAGAGAGGTTCAAAAAACGTGGATACATCGGCTGCATATTTGATCAAAGTCAAATAACGGGCTCTACTTTGAACAGTGGTGGTGTACTGACAGTTTTTACTTAAAGGGGAAATCCACCCATTTTCAATATTTAACTATGTCATTAATATAGCATAAAGGAGTTGTGTGGAAATAAGAAAAAAGTTCCCCCCTTTCTGTGTTGCCTTGAACTGGAGGATTGATTGTGGGTTTAACATTGCAAATTACAACGTGATGACTCATCATGTTGTCATTTGCAATGTTAAACCCACAATCAATCCTCCAGTTCAAGGCAACACAGAAAGGGGGGAACTTTTTTCTTATTTCCACACAACTCCTTTATGCTATATTAATGACATAGTTAAATATTGAAAATGGGTGGATTTCCCCTTTAAGTAAAAGTATCAATACTGCAATGTAGAAATACTCTGTTACAAGTACATGTCCGGAATTAAAAATGTACTTGAGTAAAAGTACAAACGTATTGGCATCAAAATGTACATATAGTACCAGAAGTAGAAAGTATTTGTTGTGCAGAAAGTCCCATTTCAAACGTTTTGAAATGTATAAAATGTATAAAAATGAAAATAGCAGATCTACAAGCTCACAACTCGTCGCAAAGCGACATGTTGTGAGCTTGTAGAAGTTTATAGGTCTGACTCTGAAGTGATTTCGTAATAATAATAATAATCAAAATCTACAAAGTAACTAAAGTTTTCAAATAATTGTAGTGGAGTAAAAGTACAATATTTGCCTCTGAGATGTAGTGGCGTAGAAGTAAAAGTACTGAAATTTGGAAATACTTCAGTAAAGTCAAAATACCTCTAAATGTTACTTAAAGGTAGGGTAAGTGATTTTATTTGGTTAAAATAAGTGTTAAATAGCTCTATATTGTGATAGTACTCATTGCTAGAGTGTTTGTTCAGTAAAATGAGTCTCCTTGTCTCTCCAGCTCTTTATAAAACAGAAAATGCATTTTCGTTTCAGTTTCAGTTCCAATTTTATCCAATCAGGATAGAGAACTCAATCAGGATACAGATTAAACAAGTGAAATTGGAAGTAATGACACTAAGAAATGAGCAGACAAAATTGGAACTGGAACACCATAAAAATGAAGCTTAAAATGGGTACTTTGTCCTGATTGGCTGAGATTTTGACACCTACCGGTTAATGTATTTTCTGTTTATTAAAGAGCTGAAGAGACATGGAGACTCCTGTTACTGAACAAACACTCTATAGCAATGATTACTATCAGAATATAGTGCTTTAACCTTTTAACAAAATACTTTTTGTTTTAACCCAAAAATATCACTTACCCTACCTTTAAGTACAGCACTTGAGTAAATGTACTTAATTACTTCACACAACTGAGTTTGAATGACAAAAGAAAGGCTGCAGACCTTTCTTCTTGGTCGGCTCCTTCTGTTTGAAGGCAGCATGAAGAGGAGATTCCAGCAGAGGGGGGGCGCTGTAAATGAGACAGAGAGTTATGGATTATTATTATTAGTCCCTCTCATTCTCTGCACGGCGATATGAAACCATGTTTATAATAAGATCATTTAACCCATTCAAACCGGGAACGCATCTGTGTGACCACTTAAACCATTATTTTATACTTTGGCTATTCAAAAATAGCAGATCTACAAGCTCGCCGTGCTATGAGCTTGTAGATCTTCACGTGGGATTTGAGATTTGGTGCAAATCTTTGTAACTGGTTGCATGTTGAGGCCGTGCTCATACGGACAAACACAAGCGGTCACTTGTTTGAGCGGCTTTGACACCAATAGTGTTATTTCTGCAGCTTCTATCTCTAGCTTTAGCCGTTGTTTCAACTCACTGGACAGATTGATGCTGGGGTTATACATTATTTCAGAAGGTTACCTTGGGACCACTGTGAGGTCTTCACCTCCTGTCCAGGTCATCCTGAGGAGGTCACACAGGCCGTCTACAGGGTCTGGCATTGGGACCTCTAGCAGGACCACACAGGGAGCGAACATGGAGCTCACTAAGCACACTGTCTGTGGAACAGGGCCGAGAGGGAGGAGGCACATTTAAATGGTGCATTTATATAGCGCTTTTATCCAACACACACACACACACACACACACACACACACGGTGGAGGAAACCATGCAAGGCACCAACATTTAAGGGGTTTAAAATATATAAAAATGAACCATTTAATCCATTAAATCCGGGAAAGCATATTTGTTTTAGCTATAACAATTATTTTATAATTTGATCTATTCATAAATATCTGGTAGCGTCAGTGAGTGCTGAGGTACAGGCTTGTAGATGAAATGTGAAAATGTGAGCAAATCTTTGAATGTGCATGTTTTTTAAAGCCAACATTTGTAACTCAAATCTTTGGAGATTCTTCTAATGTCTTCTAAATCCTAACAGTTAAAAACAAAACAAAAACATACATTGCTATAATATCAGTGGTTCTCAAACCTTTTTCATGTCAAGGACCACCCAACATGATATGCATATTTCGGACTCCCCCCCCCCCATCTCAAAATATTTTGTTCCAGCCCCCCCCCCCCAGAAGAAAGATTTGAGTTAAAAATGAGCTTTAAAAATATATATATATTCAAAGATTTGCAAAAATGTAAAATTAAAATTTAACAATTTAAAAATAAATAGAAGATCTACAAGCTCATAGCGCTGCACTCGGTGCCGCGCTATGAGCTTGTGGATCTGCTATTTTTGTATTGTGCATCGTATGACGATGTCACAATAAACAGAGAGTATATGAATCGATTAAAAGTCAAAAGAAGAACAAAGGCATTGTAGTGTTTAAACAAAAAGAAGAAAGAAACCAATTAAGCTCAGGTTGAAAATGAATGTACAGACATAAATAATAATAATAATAATAATGAATAATAAATAATGAATGTACAGACATAAATAAATAAATAAATAAATGAATGTACAGACATAAATAAATAAATAAATAAATGAATGTACAGACATAAATAAATAAATAAATGAATGTACAGACATAAATAAATAAATAAATAAATGAATGTACAGACATAAATAAATAAATAAATAAATGAATGTACAGACATAAATAAATAAATGAATGTACAGACATAAATAAATAAATGAATGTACAGACATAAGTAATGAATAATAATAATAATAATGTATAATAAATAATGAATGTACAGACATAAATAATGAATAATAAATAATAATAATAATGAATAATAAATAATGAATGTACAGACATAAATAAATAAATAAATAAATGAATGTACAGACATAAATAAATAAATAAATTAATGTACAGACATAAATAAATAAATAAATGAATGTACAGACATAAATAATAAATAATAATGAATAATAAATAATGAATGTACAGACATAAATAAATAAATAAATAAATGAATGAATGTACAGACATTAGACATAAATAAAGAGAGGAGGGCAGTAGGGGTGAAGGTTTACGTTGCTCCGTTAAGTAACATAATTGCATCTTTGCTGG
>NC_139950.1:52041781-52076781 GCF_963454915.1 Gymnoscopelus microlampas
TGAAACAGAACACAGGGCATATTGTTGATCAGCAGGTTGAAACAGAACACAGGGCATATCGTTGCTCAGCAGGTTGAAACAGAACACAGGGCATGTCGTTGCTGTCAGGTTGAAACAGAACACAGGGCATATCGTTGCTCAGCAGGTTGAAACAGAACACAGGGCATGTCGTTGCTGTCAGGTTGAAACAGAACACAGGGCATATCGTTGCTCAGCAGGTTGAAACAGAACACAGGGCATATCGTTGATCAGCAGGTTGAAACAGAACACAGGGCATGTCGTTGATCAGCAGGTTGAAACAGAACACAGGGCATATCGTTGATCAGCAGGTTGAAACAGAACACAGGGCATATCGTTGATCAGCAGGTTGAAACAGAACACAGGGCATATCGTTGATCAGCAGGTTGAAACAGAACACAGGGCATATCGTTGCTCAGCAGGTTGAAACAGAACACAGGGCATATCGTTGATCAGCAGGTTGAAACAGAACACAGGGCATATCGTTGATCAGCAGGTTGAAACAGAACACAGGGCATATCGTTGCTCAGCAGGTTGAAACAGAACACAGGGCATATTGTTGATCAGCAGGTTGAAACAGAACACAGGGCATGTCGTTGATCAGCAGGTTGAAACAGAACACAGGGCATATCGTTGCTCAGCAGGTTGAAACAGAACACAGGGCATATCGTTGATCAGCAGGTTGAAACAGAACACAGGGCATATCGTTGCTCAGCAGGTTGAAACAGAACACAGGGCATGTCGTTGATCAGCAGGTTGAAACAGAACACAGGGCATGTCGTTGATCAGCAGGTTGAAACAGAACACAGGGCATGTCGTTGCTGTCAGGTTGAAACAGAACACAGGGCATGTCGTTGATCAGCAGGTTGAAACAGAACACAGGGCATGTCGTTGATCAGCAGGTTGAAACAGAACACAGGGCATATCGTTGATCAGCAGGTTGAAACAGAACACAGGGCATATCGTTGATCAGCAGGTTGAAACAGAACACAGGGCATATCGTTGATCAGCAGGTTGAAACAGAACACAGGGCATATCGTTGATCAGCAGGTTGAAACAGAACACAGGGCATATCGTTGCTGTCAGGTTGAAACAGAACACAGGGCATATCGTTGCTCAGCAGGTTGAAACAGAACACAGGGCATATCGTTGATCAGCAGGTTGAAACAGAACACAGGGCATATCGTTGCTGTCAGGTGGAAACTGCACGTTTAAAACTGTTACTTTTCAGGAAAACAAAAGCGTTTTTCTGGGTGTTGAAAACCTCAGTGATGTATATACCATACTATATACCATACCATGCGAACACTTAAACTTTAGATTTCAGATGCTATAACCTTTGACACACTGATGGAGTATATTATAGTATATTGTGGGTAGTATATGGAGATGACAGATATGGGACATTAAAAAGGATAAATTAAACAAATGGGACAGTTTATTAGAACAAAACAAATGGCTACAGCCTCAGTAGTTAACCAGGTAAATGACGCTGTCTCAAAAGTGGGCGTGAATTTGTAGGCATTGGAGCGACCTGTATCGCGGTCGCCATTTTGGAGAAGGCAAGTTTCCTGACTACTGGCCAATCACAGCGGGTCTTTTCCGGGACTTGTCAGAATCTAGTTGTATAAAAATATCCCGTGATATCCCTGTGATTGGCCAGTAGTCAGGAAGCTTGCTGTATATATACTATGTATGTACTGCATGTCTATGATATGGAATAGTGTTTATAGAAGATGAAGATGTTCTTACTCTGTTCTGCCATCCTTTAGAGATGGACCATGACCCTGCCATGGAGATGCTGACCTTGGGGAAGTCTGTGAACAAACAACACATACAGTACGTACAGTATCCTGTATCAGTACGTACAGTATCCTGTATCAGTACGTACCCTGTATCAGTACGTACAGTACCCTGTATCAGTACGTACAGTACGTACAGTACCCTGTATCAGTACGTACAGTACGTACAGTACGTACAGTACGTACAGTACCCTGTATCAGTACGTACAGTACGTACAGTACGTACAGTACGTACAGTACCCTGTATCAGTACGTACAGTACGTACAGTACCCTGTATCAGTACGTACAGTACGTACAGTACGTACAGTACCCTGTATCAGTACGTACAGTACGTACAGTACCCTGTATCAGTACGTACCCTGTATCAGTACGTACAGTACCCTGTATCAGTACGTACAGTACGTACAGTACCCTGTATCAGTACGTACAGTACGTACAGTACGTACAGTACCCTGTATCAGTACATACAGTACCCTGTATCAGTACGTACAGTACGTACAGTACCCTGTATCAGTACGTACAGTACGTACAGTACCCTGTATCAGTACGTACAGTACGTACAGTACCCTGTATCAGTACGTACAGTACCCTGTATCAGTACGTACAGTACCCTGTATCAGTACGTACAGTACGTACCCTGTATCAGTACGTACAGTACGTACCCTGTATCAGTACGTACAGTACGTACAGTACCCTGTATCAGTACGTACAGTACATACAGTACCCTGTATCAGTACGTACAGTACCCTGTATCAGTACGTACAGTACGTACAGTACCCTGTATCAGTACGTACAGTACCCTGTATCAGTACGTACAGTACCCTGTATCAGTACGTACAGTACCCTGTATCAGTACGTACAGTACCCTGTATCAGTACCTACAGTACCCTGTATCAGTACGTACAGTACATACAGTACCCTGTATCAGTACGTACAGTACCCTGTATCAGTACCTACAGTACATACAGTACCCTGTATCAGTACGTACAGTACGTACAGTACCCTGTATCAGTACGTACAGTACGTACAGTACCCTGTATCAGTACGTACAGTACACACAGTACCCTGTATCAGTACGTACAGTACGTACAGTACCCTGTATCAGTACGTACAGTACATACAGTACCCTGTATCAGTACGTACAGTACGTACAGTACCCTGTATCAGTACGTACAGTACGTACAGTACGTACAGTACCCTGTATCAGTACGTACAGTACATACAGTACCCTGTATCAGTACGTACAGTACGTACAGTACCCTGTATCAGTACGTACAGTACGTACAGTACCCTGTATCAGTACGTACAGTACGTACAGTACGTACAGTACCCTGTATCAGTACGTACAGTACGTACAGTACGTACAGTACCCTGTATCAGTACGTACAGTACGTACAGTACATACAGTACCCTGTATCAGTACGTACAGTACGTACAGTACATACAGTACCCTGTATCAGTACGTACAGTACATACAGTACCCTGTATCAGTACGTACAGTACGTACAGTACCCTGTATCAGTACGTACAGTACGTACAGTACCCTGTATCAGTACGTACCCTGTATCAGTACATACAGTACCCTGTATCAGTACGTACAGTACGTACAGTACCCTGTATCAGTACGTACAGTACGTACAGTACCCTGTATCAGTACGTACAGTACCCTGTATCAGTACGTACAGTACGTACAGTACCCTGTATCAGTACGTACAGTACCCTGTATCAGTACGTACAGTACGTACAGTACCCTGTATCAGTACGTACAGTACGTACAGTACCCTGTATCAGTACGTACCCTGTATCAGTACATACAGTACCCTGTATCAGTACGTACAGTACGTACAGTACCCTGTATCAGTACGTACAGTACGTACAGTACCCTGTATCAGTACGTACAGTACCCTGTATCAGTACGTACAGTACGTACAGTACCCTGTATCAGTACGTACAGTACGTACAGTACCCTGTATCAGTACGTACAGTACCCTGTATCAGTACGTACAGTACCCTGTATCAGTACGTACAGTACCCTGTATCAGTACGTACAGTACCCTGTATCAGTACGTACAGTACGTACAGTACCCTGTATCAGTACGTACAGTACCCTGTATCAGTACGTACAGTACCCTGTATCAGTACGTACAGTACCCTGTATCAGTACGTACAGTACGTACAGTACCCTGTATCAGTACGTACAGTACGTACAGTACCCTGTATCAGTACGTACAGTACATACAGTACCCTGTATCAGTACGTACAGTACGTACAGTACCCTGTATCAGTACGTACAGTACCCTGTATCAGTACGTACAGTACCCTGTATCAGTACGTACAGTACCCTGTATCAGTACGTACAGTACCCTGTATCAGTACCTACAGTACCCTGTATCAGTACGTACAGTACATACAGTACCCTGTATCAGTACGTACAGTACCCTGTATCAGTACCTACAGTACCCTGTATCAGTACCTACAGTACCCTGTATCAGTACGTACAGTACCCTGTATCAGTACGTACAGTACGTACAGTACCCTGTATCAGTACGTACAGTACGTACAGTACCCTGTATCAGTACGTACAGTACATACAGTACCCTGTATCAGTACGTACAGTACATACAGTACCCTGTATCAGTACGTACAGTACGTACAGTACCCTGTATCAGTACGTACAGTACATACAGTACCCTGTATCAGTACGTACAGTACGTACAGTACCCTGTATCAGTACGTACAGTACGTACAGTACGTACAGTACCCTGTATCAGTACGTACAGTACATACAGTACCCTGTATCAGTACGTACAGTACGTACAGTACCCTGTATCAGTACGTACAGTACGTACAGTACATACAGTACCCTGTATCAGTACGTACAGTACATACAGTACCCTGTATCAGTACGTACAGTACGTACAGTACATACAGTACCCTGTATCAGTACGTACAGTACATACAGTACCCTGTATCAGTACGTACAGTACCCTGTATCAGTACGTACAGTACCCTGTATCAGTACGTACAGTACCCTGTATCAGTACGTACAGTACCCTGTATCAGTACCTACAGTACCCTGTATCAGTACGTACAGTACATACAGTACCCTGTATCAGTACGTACAGTACGTACAGTACCCTGTATCAGTACGTACAGTACATACAGTACCCTGTATCAGTACGTACAGTACCCTGTATCAGTACGTACAGTACCCTGTATCAGTACGTACAGTACCCTGTATCAGTACGTACAGTACCCTGTATCAGTACATACAGTACCCTGTATCAGTACGTACAGTACATACAGTACGTACAGTACGTACAGTACGTACAGTACCCTGTATCAGTACGTACAGTACGTACAGTACCCTGTATCAGTACGTACAGTACATACAGTACCCTGTATCAGTACGTACAGTACGTACAGTACCCTGTATCAGTACGTACAGTACATACAGTACCCTGTATCAGTACGTACAGTACGTACAGTACCCTGTATCAGTACGTACAGTACGTACAGTACGTACAGTACCCTGTATCAGTACGTACAGTACATACAGTACCCTGTATCAGTACGTACAGTACGTACAGTACCCTGTATCAGTACGTACAGTACGTACAGTACATACAGTACCCTGTATCAGTACGTACAGTACATACAGTACCCTGTATCAGTACGTACAGTACGTACAGTACCCTGTATCAGTACGTACAGTACGTACAGTACATACAGTACCCTGTATCAGTACGTACAGTACATACAGTACCCTGTATCAGTACGTACAGTACGTACAGTACATACAGTACCCTGTATCAGTACGTACAGTACATACAGTACCCTGTATCAGTACGTACAGTACATACAGTACCCTGTATCAGTACGTACAGTACCCTGTATCAGTACGTACAGTACGTACAGTACCCTGTATCAGTACGTACAGTACGTACAGTACCCTGTATCAGTACGTACAGTACGTACAGTACCCTGTATCAGTACATACAGTACCCTGTATCAGTACGTACAGTACGTACAGTACCCTGTATCAGTACGTACAGTACGTACAGTACCCTGTATCAGTACGTACAGTACCCTGTATCAGTACGTACAGTACGTACAGTACCCTGTATCAGTACGTACAGTACGTACAGTACCCTGTATCAGTACGTACAGTACCCTGTATCAGTACGTACAGTACCCTGTATCAGTACGTACAGTACGTACCCTGTATCAGTACGTACAGTACGTACAGTACCCTGTATCAGTACGTACAGTACATACAGTACCCTGTATCAGTACGTACAGTACCCTGTATCAGTACGTACAGTACGTACAGTACCCTGTATCAGTACGTACAGTACCCTGTATCAGTACGTACAGTACCCTGTATCAGTACGTACAGTACCCTGTATCAGTACGTACAGTACCCTGTATCAGTACGTACAGTACCCTGTATCAGTACGTACAGTACCCTGTATCAGTACGTACAGTACATACAGTACCCTGTATCAGTACGTACAGTACGTACAGTACCCTGTATCAGTACGTACAGTACGTACAGTACGTACAGTACCCTGTATCAGTACGTACAGTACATACAGTACCCTGTATCAGTACGTACAGTACGTACAGTACCCTGTATCAGTACGTACAGTACGTACAGTACATACAGTACCCTGTATCAGTACGTACAGTACATACAGTACCCTGTATCAGTACGTACAGTACGTACAGTACATACAGTACCCTGTATCAGTACGTACAGTACATACAGTACCCTGTATCAGTACGTACAGTACCCTGTATCAGTACGTACAGTACCCTGTATCAGTACGTACAGTACCCTGTATCAGTACGTACAGTACCCTGTATCAGTACCTACAGTACCCTGTATCAGTACGTACAGTACATACAGTACCCTGTATCAGTACGTACAGTACGTACAGTACCCTGTATCAGTACGTACAGTACATACAGTACCCTGTATCAGTACGTACAGTACCCTGTATCAGTACGTACAGTACCCTGTATCAGTACGTACAGTACCCTGTATCAGTACGTACAGTACCCTGTATCAGTACATACAGTACCCTGTATCAGTACGTACAGTACATACAGTACGTACAGTACGTACAGTACGTACAGTACCCTGTATCAGTACGTACAGTACGTACAGTACCCTGTATCAGTACGTACAGTACATACAGTACCCTGTATCAGTACGTACAGTACGTACAGTACCCTGTATCAGTACGTACAGTACATACAGTACCCTGTATCAGTACGTACAGTACGTACAGTACCCTGTATCAGTACGTACAGTACGTACAGTACGTACAGTACCCTGTATCAGTACGTACAGTACATACAGTACCCTGTATCAGTACGTACAGTACGTACAGTACCCTGTATCAGTACGTACAGTACATACAGTACCCTGTATCAGTACGTACAGTACGTACAGTACCCTGTATCAGTACGTACAGTACGTACAGTACGTACAGTACCCTGTATCAGTACGTACAGTACATACAGTACCCTGTATCAGTACGTACAGTACATACAGTACCCTGTATCAGTACGTACAGTACGTACAGTACCCTGTATCAGTACGTACAGTACGTACAGTACATACAGTACCCTGTATCAGTACGTACAGTACATACAGTACCCTGTATCAGTACGTACAGTACGTACAGTACATACAGTACCCTGTATCAGTACGTACAGTACATACAGTACCCTGTATCAGTACGTACAGTACATACAGTACCCTGTATCAGTACGTACAGTACCCTGTATCAGTACGTACAGTACGTACAGTACCCTGTATCAGTACGTACAGTACGTACAGTACCCTGTATCAGTACGTACAGTACGTACAGTACCCTGTATCAGTACGTACCCTGTATCAGTACATACAGTACCCTGTATCAGTACGTACAGTACGTACAGTACCCTGTATCAGTACGTACAGTACCCTGTATCAGTACGTACAGTACGTACAGTACCCTGTATCAGTACGTACAGTACGTACAGTACCCTGTATCAGTACGTACAGTACCCTGTATCAGTACGTACAGTACCCTGTATCAGTACGTACAGTACGTACAGTACCCTGTATCAGTACGTACAGTACCCTGTATCAGTACGTACAGTACCCTGTATCAGTACGTACAGTACGTACCCTGTATCAGTACGTACAGTACGTACAGTACCCTGTATCAGTACGTACAGTACATACAGTACCCTGTATCAGTACGTACAGTACCCTGTATCAGTACGTACAGTACGTACAGTACCCTGTATCAGTACGTACAGTACCCTGTATCAGTACGTACAGTACCCTGTATCAGTACGTACAGTACCCTGTATCAGTACGTACAGTACCCTGTATCAGTACCTACAGTACCCTGTATCAGTACCTACAGTACCCTGTATCAGTACGTACAGTACATACAGTACCCTGTATCAGTACCTACAGTACCCTGTATCAGTACGTACAGTACCCTGTATCAGTACGTACAGTACATACAGTACCCTGTATCAGTACCTACAGTACCCTGTATCAGTACGTACAGTACCCTGTATCAGTACGTACAGTACATACAGTACCCTGTATCAGTACGTACAGTACGTACAGTACCCTGTATCAGTACGTACAGTACATACAGTACCCTGTATCAGTACGTACAGTACGTACAGTACCCTGTATCAGTACGTACAGTACGTACAGTACATACAGTACCCTGTATCAGTACGTACAGTACATACAGTACCCTGTATCAGTACGTACAGTACGTACAGTACATACAGTACCCTGTATCAGTACGTACAGTACATACAGTACCCTGTATCAGTACGTACAGTACCCTGTATCAGTACGTACAGTACCCTGTATCAGTACGTACAGTACCCTGTATCAGTACGTACAGTACGTACCCTGTATCAGTACCTACAGTACCCTGTATCAGTACGTACAGTACATACAGTACCCTGTATCAGTACGTACAGTACGTACAGTACCCTGTATCAGTACGTACAGTACCCTGTATCAGTACGTACAGTACGTACAGTACCCTGTATCAGTACGTACCCTGTATCAGTACGTACCCTGTATCAGTACGTACCCTGTATCAGTACGTACCCTGTATCAGTACATACAGTACCCTGTATCAGTACGTACAGTACGTACAGTACCCTGTATCAGTACGTACAGTACGTACAGTACCCTGTATCAGTACGTACAGTACCCTGTATCAGTACGTACAGTACGTACAGTACCCTGTATCAGTACGTACAGTACGTACAGTACCCTGTATCAGTACGTACAGTACGTACAGTACCCTGTATCAGTACGTACAGTACGTACAGTACCCTGTATCAGTACGTACAGTACGTACAGTACCCTGTATCAGTACGTACAGTACCCTGTATCAGTACGTACAGTACCCTGTATCAGTACGTACAGTACGTACCCTGTATCAGTACGTACAGTACGTACAGTACCCTGTATCAGTACGTACAGTACCCTGTATCAGTACGTACAGTACGTACAGTACCCTGTATCAGTACGTACAGTACCCTGTATCAGTACGTACAGTACCCTGTATCAGTACGTACAGTACCCTGTATCAGTACGTACAGTACCCTGTATCAGTACGTACAGTACCCTGTATCAGTACGTACAGTACATACAGTACCCTGTATCAGTACGTACAGTACCCTGTATCAGTACGTACAGTACATACAGTACCCTGTATCAGTACGTACAGTACCCTGTATCAGTACGTACAGTACGTACAGTACCCTGTATCAGTACGTACAGTACCCTGTATCAGTACGTACAGTACCCTGTATCAGTACGTACAGTACCCTGTATCAGTACGTACAGTACGTACAGTACCCTGTATCAGTACGTACAGTACCCTGTATCAGTACCTACAGTACCCTGTATCAGTACCTACAGTACCCTGTATCAGTACGTACAGTACATACAGTACCCTGTATCAGTACGTACAGTACCCTGTATCAGTACGTACAGTACCCTGTATCAGTACCTACAGTACCCTGTATCAGTACGTACAGTACATACAGTACCCTGTATCAGTACGTACAGTACCCTGTATCAGTACGTACAGTACGTACAGTACCCTGTATCAGTACGTACAGTACGTACAGTACCCTGTATCAGTACGTACAGTACATACAGTACCCTGTATCAGTACGTACAGTACGTACAGTACCCTGTATCAGTACGTACAGTACCCTGTATCAGTACGTACAGTACCCTGTATCAGTACGTACAGTACGTACAGTACCCTGTATCAGTACGTACAGTACCCTGTATCAGTACGTACAGTACCCTGTATCAGTACGTACAGTACGTACCCTGTATCAGTACGTACAGTACGTACAGTACCCTGTATCAGTACGTACAGTACATACAGTACCCTGTATCAGTACGTACAGTACCCTGTATCAGTACGTACAGTACGTACAGTACCCTGTATCAGTACGTACAGTACCCTGTATCAGTACGTACAGTACCCTGTATCAGTACGTACAGTACCCTGTATCAGTACGTACAGTACCCTGTATCAGTACGTACAGTACCCTGTATCAGTACGTACAGTACCCTGTATCAGTACGTACAGTACCCTGTATCAGTACCTACAGTACCCTGTATCAGTACCTACAGTACCCTGTATCAGTACGTACAGTACATACAGTACCCTGTATCAGTACGTACAGTACCCTGTATCAGTACGTACAGTACATACAGTACCCTGTATCAGTACCTACAGTACCCTGTATCAGTACGTACAGTACCCTGTATCAGTACGTACAGTACATACAGTACCCTGTATCAGTACGTACAGTACGTACAGTACCCTGTATCAGTACGTACAGTACATACAGTACCCTGTATCAGTACGTACAGTACGTACAGTACCCTGTATCAGTACGTACAGTACGTACAGTACGTACAGTACCCTGTATCAGTACGTACAGTACATACAGTACCCTGTATCAGTACGTACAGTACGTACAGTACCCTGTATCAGTACGTACAGTACGTACAGTACATACAGTACCCTGTATCAGTACGTACAGTACATACAGTACCCTGTATCAGTACGTACAGTACGTACAGTACATACAGTACCCTGTATCAGTACGTACAGTACATACAGTACCCTGTATCAGTACGTACAGTACCCTGTATCAGTACGTACAGTACCCTGTATCAGTACGTACAGTACCCTGTATCAGTACGTACAGTACGTACCCTGTATCAGTACCTACAGTACCCTGTATCAGTACGTACAGTACATACAGTACCCTGTATCAGTACGTACAGTACGTACAGTACCCTGTATCAGTACGTACAGTACCCTGTATCAGTACGTACAGTACGTACAGTACCCTGTATCAGTACGTACCCTGTATCAGTACGTACCCTGTATCAGTACGTACCCTGTATCAGTACATACAGTACCCTGTATCAGTACGTACAGTACGTACAGTACCCTGTATCAGTACGTACAGTACGTACAGTACCCTGTATCAGTACGTACAGTACCCTGTATCAGTACGTACAGTACGTACAGTACCCTGTATCAGTACGTACAGTACGTACAGTACCCTGTATCAGTACGTACAGTACGTACAGTACCCTGTATCAGTACGTACAGTACCCTGTATCAGTACGTACAGTACGTACCCTGTATCAGTACGTACAGTACGTACAGTACCCTGTATCAGTACGTACAGTACCCTGTATCAGTACGTACAGTACGTACAGTACCCTGTATCAGTACGTACAGTACCCTGTATCAGTACGTACAGTACGTACAGTACCCTGTATCAGTACGTACAGTACCCTGTATCAGTACGTACAGTACCCTGTATCAGTACGTACAGTACCCTGTATCAGTACGTACAGTACCCTGTATCAGTACGTACAGTACATACAGTACCCTGTATCAGTACGTACAGTACCCTGTATCAGTACGTACAGTACATACAGTACCCTGTATCAGTACGTACAGTACCCTGTATCAGTACGTACAGTACGTACAGTACCCTGTATCAGTACGTACAGTACCCTGTATCAGTACGTACAGTACCCTGTATCAGTACGTACAGTACCCTGTATCAGTACGTACAGTACCCTGTATCAGTACCTACAGTACCCTGTATCAGTACCTACAGTACCCTGTATCAGTACGTACAGTACATACAGTACCCTGTATCAGTACGTACAGTACCCTGTATCAGTACCTACAGTACCCTGTATCAGTACGTACAGTACCCTGTATCAGTACGTACAGTACGTACAGTACCCTGTATCAGTACGTACAGTACGTACAGTACCCTGTATCAGTACGTACAGTACGTACAGTACCCTGTATCAGTACGTACAGTACGTACAGTACGTACAGTACGTACAGTACGTACCCTGTATCAGTACGTACAGTACATACAGTACCCTGTATCAGTACGTACAGTACGTACAGTACCCTGTATCAGTACGTACAGTACATACAGTACCCTGTATCAGTACGTACAGTACGTACAGTACCCTGTATCAGTACGTACAGTACGTACAGTACGTACAGTACCCTGTATCAGTACGTACAGTACATACAGTACCCTGTATCAGTACGTACAGTACGTACAGTACCCTGTATCAGTACGTACAGTACGTACAGTACATACAGTACCCTGTATCAGTACGTACAGTACATACAGTACCCTGTATCAGTACGTACAGTACGTACAGTACATACAGTACCCTGTATCAGTACGTACAGTACATACAGTACCCTGTATCAGTACGTACAGTACCCTGTATCAGTACGTACAGTACCCTGTATCAGTACGTACAGTACCCTGTATCAGTACGTACAGTACCCTGTATCAGTACGTACAGTACCCTGTATCAGTACGTACAGTACATACAGTACCCTGTATCAGTACCTACAGTACCCTGTATCAGTACGTACAGTACATACAGTACCCTGTATCAGTACCTACAGTACCCTGTATCAGTACGTACAGTACATACAGTACCCTGTATCAGTACGTACAGTACGTACAGTACCCTGTATCAGTACGTACAGTACCCTGTATCAGTACGTACAGTACCCTGTATCAGTACGTACAGTACCCTGTATCAGTACGTACAGTACCCTGTATCAGTACGTACAGTACATACAGTACCCTGTATCAGTACCTACAGTACCCTGTATCAGTACGTACAGTACATACAGTACCCTGTATCAGTACGTACAGTACGTACAGTACCCTGTATCAGTACGTACAGTACCCTGTATCAGTACGTACAGTACCCTGTATCAGTACGTACAGTACCCTGTATCAGTACGTACAGTACCCTGTATCAGTACGTACAGTACCCTGTATCAGTACGTACAGTACCCTGTATCAGTACGTACAGTACATACAGTACGTACAGTACGTACAGTACGTACAGTACCCTGTATCAGTACGTACAGTACATACAGTACCCTGTATCAGTACGTACAGTACGTACAGTACGTACAGTACCCTGTATCAGTACGTACAGTACGTACAGTACGTACAGTACGTACAGTACCCTGTATCAGTACGTACAGTACGTACAGTACGTACAGTACCCTGTATCAGTACGTACAGTACGTACAGTACGTACAGTACCCTGTATCAGTACGTACAGTACGTACAGTACCCTGTATCAGTACGTACAGTACGTACAGTACGTACAGTACCCTGTATCAGTACGTACAGTACGTACAGTACCCTGTATCAGTACGTACAGTACGTACAGTACCCTGTATCAGTACGTACAGTACGTACAGTACGTACAGTACCCTGTATCAGTACGTACAGTACGTACAGTACGTACAGTACCCTGTATCAGTACGTACAGTACGTACAGTACCCTGTATCAGTACGTACAGTACGTACAGTACGTACAGTACCCTGTATCAGTACGTACAGTACATACAGTACCCTGTATCAGTACGTACAGTACATACAGTACCCTGTATCAGTACGTACAGTACATACAGTACCCTGTATCAGTACGTACAGTACGTACAGTACCCTGTATCAGTACGTACAGTACATACAGTACCCTGTATCAGTACGTACAGTACATACAGTACCCTGTATCAGTACGTACAGTACGTACAGTACGTACAGTACCCTGTATCAGTACGTACAGTACGTACAGTACCCTGTATCAGTACGTACAGTACATACAGTACCCTGTATCAGTACGTACAGTACATACAGTACCCTGTATCAGTACGTACAGTACCCTGTATCAGTACGTACAGTACGTACAGTACGTACAGTACCCTGTATCAGTACGTACAGTACGTACAGTACCCTGTATCAGTACGTACAGTACATACAGTACCCTGTATCAGTACGTACAGTACGTACAGTACCCTGTATCAGTACGTACAGTACATACAGTACCCTGTATCAGTACGTACAGTACGTACAGTACCCTGTATCAGTACCTACAGTACCCTGTATCAGTACGTACAGTACATACAGTACCCTGTATCAGTACGTACAGTACGTACAGTACCCTGTATCAGTACGTACAGTACATACAGTACCCTGTATCAGTACGTACAGTACGTACAGTACCCTGTATCAGTACGTACAGTACGTACAGTACCCTGTATCAGTACGTACAGTACCCTGTATCAGTACGTACAGTACGTACAGTACCCTGTATCAGTACGTACAGTACGTACAGTACCCTGTATCAGTACGTACAGTACGTACAGTACCCTGTATCAGTACGTACAGTACGTACAGTACCCTGTATCAGTACGTACAGTACCCTGTATCAGTACGTACAGTACGTACAGTACCCTGTATCAGTACGTACAGTACCCTGTATCAGTACGTACAGTACCCTGTATCAGTACGTACAGTACATACAGTACCCTGTATCAGTACGTACAGTACGTACAGTACCCTGTATCAGTACGTACAGTACCCTGTATCAGTACGTACAGTACATACAGTACCCTGTATCAGTACGTACAGTACCCTGTATCAGTACGTACAGTACGTACAGTACCCTGTATCAGTACGTACAGTACATACAGTACCCTGTATCAGTACGTACAGTACCCTGTATCAGTACGTACAGTACGTACAGTACCCTGTATCAGTACGTACAGTACCCTGTATCAGTACGTACAGTACCCTGTATCAGTACATACAGTACCCTGTATCAGTACGTACAGTACCCTGTATCAGTACGTACAGTACCCTGTATCAGTACGTACAGTACATACAGTACCCTGTATCAGTACGTACAGTACATACAGTACCCTGTATCAGTACGTACAGTACCCTGTATCAGTACGTACAGTACCCTGTATCAGTACGTACAGTACGTACAGTACCCTGTATCAGTACGTACAGTACCCTGTATCAGTACCTACAGTACCCTGTATCAGTACGTACAGTACCCTGTATCAGTACGTACAGTACCCTGTATCAGTACGTACAGTACGTACAGTACCCTGTATCAGTACGTACAGTACCCTGTATCAGTACCTACAGTACCCTGTATCAGTACGTACAGTACCCTGTATCAGTACCTACAGTACCCTGTATCAGTACGTACAGTACCCTGTATCAGTACGTACAGTACGTACAGTACCCTGTATCAGTACGTACAGTACATACAGTACCCTGTATCAGTACGTACAGTACGTACAGTACCCTGTATCAGTACGTACAGTACATACAGTACCCTGTATCAGTACGTACAGTACATACAGTACCCTGTATCAGTACGTACAGTACGTACAGTACCCTGTATCAGTACGTACAGTACGTACAGTACATACAGTACCCTGTATCAGTACGTACAGTACGTACAGTACCCTGTATCAGTACGTACAGTACGTACAGTACGTACAGTACGTACAGTACCCTGTATCAGTACGTACAGTACGTACAGTACCCTGTATCAGTACGTACAGTACGTACAGTACGTACAGTACGTACAGTACCCTGTATCAGTACGTACAGTACGTACAGTACCTACAGTACCCTGTATCAGTACGTACAGTACGTACAGTACGTACAGTACGTACAGTACCCTGTATCAGTACGTACAGTACGTACAGTACCCTGTATCAGTACGTACAGTACGTACCCTGTATCAGTACGTACAGTACGTACAGTACCCTGTATCAGTACGTACAGTACGTACAGTACCCTGTATCAGTACGTACAGTACGTACCCTGTATCAGTACGTACAGTACGTACCCTGTATCAGTACGTACAGTACGTACAGTACCCTGTATCAGTACGTACAGTACGTACAGTACGTACAGTACCCTGTATCAGTACGTACAGTACGTACAGTACGTACAGTACCCTGTATCAGTACGTACAGTACATACAGTACCCTGTATCAGTACGTACAGTACGTACAGTACCCTGTATCAGTACGTACAGTACGTACAGTACGTACAGTACCCTGTATCAGTACGTACAGTACATACAGTACCCTGTATCAGTACGTACAGTACATACAGTACCCTGTATCAGTACGTACAGTACATACAGTACCCTGTATCAGTACGTACAGTACGTACAGTACCCTGTATCAGTACGTACAGTACATACAGTACCCTGTATCAGTACGTACAGTACATACAGTACCCTGTATCAGTACGTACAGTACGTACAGTACGTACAGTACCCTGTATCAGTACGTACAGTACGTACAGTACCCTGTATCAGTACGTACAGTACATACAGTACCCTGTATCAGTACGTACAGTACATACAGTACCCTGTATCAGTACGTACAGTACCCTGTATCAGTACGTACAGTACGTACAGTACGTACAGTACCCTGTATCAGTACGTACAGTACGTACAGTACCCTGTATCAGTACGTACAGTACATACAGTACCCTGTATCAGTACGTACAGTACGTACAGTACCCTGTATCAGTACGTACAGTACATACAGTACCCTGTATCAGTACGTACAGTACGTACAGTACCCTGTATCAGTACCTACAGTACCCTGTATCAGTACGTACAGTACATACAGTACCCTGTATCAGTACGTACAGTACGTACAGTACCCTGTATCAGTACGTACAGTACATACAGTACCCTGTATCAGTACGTACAGTACGTACAGTACCCTGTATCAGTACGTACAGTACGTACAGTACCCTGTATCAGTACGTACAGTACCCTGTATCAGTACGTACAGTACGTACAGTACCCTGTATCAGTACGTACAGTACGTACAGTACCCTGTATCAGTACGTACAGTACGTACAGTACCCTGTATCAGTACGTACAGTACGTACAGTACATACAGTACCCTGTATCAGTACGTACAGTACGTACAGTACCCTGTATCAGTACGTACAGTACGTACAGTACCCTGTATCAGTACGTACAGTACCCTGTATCAGTACGTACAGTACGTACAGTACCCTGTATCAGTACGTACAGTACCCTGTATCAGTACGTACAGTACATACAGTACCCTGTATCAGTACGTACAGTACATACAGTACCCTGTATCAGTACGTACAGTACCTACAGTACCCTGTATCAGTACGTACAGTACATACAGTACCCTGTATCAGTACGTACAGTACATACAGTACCCTGTATCAGTACGTACAGTACCTACAGTACCCTGTATCAGTACGTACAGTACCCTGTATCAGTACGTACAGTACATACAGTACCCTGTATCAGTACGTACAGTACGTACAGTACCCTGTATCAGTACGTACAGTACGTACAGTACCCTGTATCAGTACGTACAGTACATACAGTACCCTGTATCAGTACGTACAGTACCCTGTATCAGTACGTACAGTACGTACAGTACCCTGTATCAGTACGTACAGTACCCTGTATCAGTACGTACAGTACCCTGTATCAGTACATACAGTACCCTGTATCAGTACGTACAGTACCCTGTATCAGTACGTACAGTACGTACAGTACCCTGTATCAGTACGTACAGTACCCTGTATCAGTACGTACAGTACCCTGTATCAGTACATACAGTACCCTGTATCAGTACGTACAGTACCCTGTATCAGTACGTACAGTACGTACAGTACGTACAGTACCCTGTATCAGTACGTACAGTACATACAGTACCCTGTATCAGTACGTACAGTACATACAGTACCCTGTATCAGTACGTACAGTACATACAGTACCCTGTATCAGTACGTACAGTACATACAGTACCCTGTATCAGTACGTACAGTACCCTGTATCAGTACGTACAGTACCCTGTATCAGTACGTACAGTACCCTGTATCAGTACGTACAGTACGTACAGTACCCTGTATCAGTACGTACAGTACATACAGTACCCTGTATCAGTACGTACAGTACGTACAGTACCCTGTATCAGTACGTACAGTACATACAGTACCCTGTATCAGTACGTACAGTACATACAGTACCCTGTATCAGTACGTACAGTACGTACAGTACCCTGTATCAGTACGTACAGTACGTACAGTACACACAGTACCCTGTATCAGTACGTACAGTACGTACAGTACCCTGTATCAGTACGTACAGTACGTACAGTACGTACAGTACGTACAGTACCCTGTATCAGTACGTACAGTACGTACAGTACCCTGTATCAGTACGTACAGTACGTACAGTACGTACAGTACGTACAGTACCCTGTATCAGTACGTACAGTACGTACAGTACCTACAGTACCCTGTATCAGTACGTACAGTACGTACAGTACGTACAGTACGTACAGTACCCTGTATCAGTACGTACAGTACGTACAGTACCTACAGTACCCTGTATCAGTACGTACAGTACGTACAGTACCCTGTATCAGTACGTACAGTACGTACCCTGTATCAGTACGTACAGTACGTACAGTACCCTGTATCAGTACGTACAGTACGTACAGTACCCTGTATCAGTACGTACAGTACGTACCCTGTATCAGTACGTACAGTACGTACCCTGTATCAGTACGTACAGTACGTACAGTACCCTGTATCAGTACGTACAGTACGTACAGTACGTACAGTACGTACAGTACGTACAGTACGTACAGTACCTACAGTACCCTGTATCAGTACGTACAGTACGTACAGTACCCTGTATCAGTACGTACAGTACGTACAGTACCCTGTATCAGTACGTACAGTACCCTGTATCAGTACGTACAGTACCCTGTATCAGTACGTACAGTACCCTGTATCAGTACGTACAGTACCCTGTATCAGTACGTACAGTACCCTGTATCAGTACGTACAGTACATACAGTACCCTGTATCAGTACGTACAGTACGTACAGTACCCTGTATCAGTACGTACAGTACGTACAGTACGTACAGTACCCTGTATCAGTACGTACAGTACATACAGTACCCTGTATCAGTACGTACAGTACGTACAGTACGTACAGTACATACAGTACCCTGTATCAGTACGTACAGTACGTACAGTACATACAGTACCCTGTATCAGTACGTACAGTACGTACAGTACATACAGTACCCTGTATCAGTACGTACAGTACGTACAGTACATACAGTACCCTGTATCAGTACGTACAGTACGTACAGTACGTACAGTACCCTGTATCAGTACGTACAGTACGTACAGTACATACAGTACCCTGTATCAGTACGTACAGTACATACAGTACCCTGTATCAGTACGTACAGTACGTACAGTACCCTGTATCAGTACGTACAGTACGTACAGTACGTACAGTACCCTGTATCAGTACGTACAGTACGTACAGTACGTACAGTACGTACAGTACCCTGTATCAGTACGTACAGTACGTACAGTACGTACAGTACCCTGTATCAGTACGTACAGTACGTACAGTACGTACAGTACCCTGTATCAGTACGTACAGTACATACAGTACCCTGTATCAGTACGTACAGTACATACAGTACCCTGTATCAGTACGTACAGTACGTACAGTACCCTGTATCAGTACGTACAGTACATACAGTACCCTGTATCAGTACGTACAGTACCCTGTATCAGTACGTACAGTACATACAGTACCCTGTATCAGTACGTACAGTACGTACAGTACCCTGTATCAGTACCTACAGTACCCTGTATCAGTACGTACAGTACGTACAGTACCCTGTATCAGTACGTACAGTACCCTGTATCAGTACCTACAGTACCCTGTATCAGTACGTACAGTACATACAGTACCCTGTATCAGTACGTACAGTACGTACAGTACCCTGTATCAGTACGTACAGTACCCTGTATCAGTACATACAGTACCCTGTATCAGTACGTACAGTACATACAGTACCCTGTATCAGTACGTACAGTACGTACAGTACCCTGTATCAGTACGTACAGTACATACAGTACCCTGTATCAGTACGTACAGTACATACAGTACCCTGTATCAGTACGTACAGTACATACAGTACCCTGTATCAGTACGTACAGTACGTACAGTACCCTGTATCAGTACCTACAGTACCCTGTATCAGTACGTACAGTACATACAGTACCCTGTATCAGTACGTACAGTACGTACAGTACCCTGTATCAGTACGTACAGTACGTACAGTACCCTGTATCAGTACGTACAGTACGTACAGTACGTACAGTACCCTGTATCAGTACGTACAGTACATACAGTACCCTGTATCAGTACGTACAGTACGTACAGTACCCTGTATCAGTACGTACAGTACCCTGTATCAGTACGTACAGTACCCTGTATCAGTACGTACAGTACCCTGTATCAGTACGTACAGTACATACAGTACCCTGTATCAGTACGTACAGTACCCTGTATCAGTACCTACAGTACCCTGTATCAGTACGTACAGTACCCTGTATCAGTACCTACAGTACCCTGTATCAGTACGTACAGTACCCTGTATCAGTACGTACAGTACATACAGTACCCTGTATCAGTACGTACAGTACGTACAGTACCCTGTATCAGTACGTACAGTACCCTGTATCAGTACGTACAGTACGTACAGTACCCTGTATCAGTACGTACAGTACATACAGTACCCTGTATCAGTACGTACAGTACGTACAGTACCCTGTATCAGTACGTACAGTACATACAGTACCCTGTATCAGTACGTACAGTACCCTGTATCAGTACGTACAGTACGTACAGTACCCTGTATCAGTACGTACAGTACCCTGTATCAGTACGTACAGTACATACAGTACCCTGTATCAGTACGTACAGTACCCTGTATCAGTACGTACAGTACCCTGTATCAGTACGTACAGTACCCTGTATCAGTACGTACAGTACATACAGTACCCTGTATCAGTACGTACAGTACATACAGTACCCTGTATCAGTACGTACAGTACCCTGTATCAGTACGTACAGTACCCTGTATCAGTACGTACAGTACCCTGTATCAGTACGTACAGTACGTACAGTACCCTGTATCAGTACGTACAGTACATACAGTACCCTGTATCAGTACGTACAGTACCCTGTATCAGTACGTACAGTACCCTGTATCAGTACGTACAGTACGTACAGTACCCTGTATCAGTACGTACAGTACGTACAGTACCCTGTATCAGTACGTACAGTACGTACAGTACCCTGTATCAGTACGTACAGTACCCTGTATCAGTACGTACAGTACCCTGTATCAGTACGTACAGTACCCTGTATCAGTACGTACAGTACGTACAGTACCCTGTATCAGTACGTACAGTACATACAGTACCCTGTATCAGTACGTACAGTACGTACAGTACCCTGTATCAGTACGTACAGTACCCTGTATCAGTACGTACAGTACGTACAGTACCCTGTATCAGTACGTACAGTACATACAGTACCCTGTATCAGTACGTACAGTACGTACAGTACCCTGTATCAGTACGTACAGTACATACAGTACCCTGTATCAGTACGTACAGTACATACAGTACCCTGTATCAGTACGTACAGTACGTACAGTACCCTGTATCAGTACGTACAGTACGTACCCTGTATCAGTACGTACAGTACGTACAGTACCCTGTATCAGTACGTACAGTACCCTGTATCAGTACGTACAGTACGTACAGTACCCTGTATCAGTACGTACAGTACGTACAGTACGTACAGTACGTACAGTACCCTGTATCAGTACGTACAGTACCCTGTATCAGTACGTACAGTACGTACAGTACGTACAGTACGTACAGTACCCTGTATCAGTACGTACAGTACGTACAGTACCTACAGTACCCTGTATCAGTACGTACAGTACGTACAGTACCCTGTATCAGTACGTACAGTACGTACAGTACCCTGTATCAGTACGTACAGTACGTACAGTACGTACAGTACGTACAGTACGTACAGTACGTACAGTACCTACAGTACCCTGTATCAGTACGTACAGTACGTACAGTACCCTGTATCAGTACGTACAGTACGTACAGTACGTACAGTACGTACAGTACCCTGTATCAGTACGTACAGTACGTACAGTACGTACAGTACGTACAGTACCCTGTATCAGTACGTACAGTACGTACAGTACCCTGTATCAGTACGTACAGTACGTACAGTACCCTGTATCAGTACGTACAGTACGTACAGTACGTACCCTGTATCAGTACGTACAGTACGTACAGTACCCTGTATCAGTACGTACAGTACGTACAGTACCCTGTATCAGTACGTACAGTACGTACAGTACCCTGTATCAGTACGTACAGTACGTACAGTACCCTGTATCAGTACGTACAGTACGTACAGTACCCTGTATCAGTACGTACAGTACGTACAGTACCCTGTATCAGTACGTACAGTACGTACAGTACGTACAGTACGTACAGTACCCTGTATCAGTACGTACAGTACGTACAGTACCCTGTATCAGTACGTACAGTACGTACAGTACGTACAGTACGTACAGTACCCTGTATCAGTACGTACAGTACCTACAGTACCCTGTATCAGTACGTACAGTACGTACAGTACCCTGTATCAGTACGTACAGTACGTACAGTACGTACAGTACCCTGTATCAGTACGTACAGTACGTACAGTACGTACAGTACGTACAGTACGTACAGTACCTACAGTACCCTGTATCAGTACGTACAGTACGTACAGTACCCTGTATCAGTACGTACAGTACGTACAGTACCCTGTATCAGTACGTACAGTACATACAGTACCCTGTATCAGTACGTACAGTACGTACAGTACGTACCCTGTATCAGTACGTACAGTACGTACAGTACGTACCCTGTATCAGTACGTACAGTACGTACAGTACGTACAGTACGTACAGTACCCTGTATCAGTACGTACAGTACGTACAGTACGTACAGTACGTACAGTACCCTGTATCAGTACGTACAGTACGTACAGTACGTACAGTACGTACAGTACGTACAGTACCCTGTATCAGTACGTACAGTACGTACAGTACCCTGTATCAGTACGTACAGTACGTACAGTACCCTGTATCAGTACGTACAGTACGTACAGTACGTACCCTGTATCAGTACGTACAGTACGTACAGTACGTACAGTACGTACAGTACGTACAGTACGTACAGTACGTACAGTACGTACAGTACGTACAGTACGTACAGTACGTACCCTGTATCAGTACGTACAGTACGTACAGTACGTACAGTACGTACAGTACGTACAGTACGTACAGTACGTACAGTACGTACAGTACGTACCCTGTATCAGTACGTACAGTACGTACAGTACGTACCCTGTATCAGTACGTACAGTACGTACAGTACGTACAGTACGTACCCTGTATCAGTACGTACAGTACGTACAGTACGTACAGTACGTACCCTGTATCAGTACGTACAGTACGTACAGTACGTACCCTGTATCAGGCATTCTATCTCCTTGTTCATGGATATGTTATGGTTATGGTTCCATTTGTGCACGCCCAGTTAACTCATTCACTGCCAAGGACGACTTATAACCACACCTAGTATATAACACTATATAAGTATATTATATATATATAACCTAGTATATAACACTATATAAGTATATTATATATATATAACCTAGTATATAACACTATATAAGTATATTATATATATATAACCTAGTATATAACACTATATAAGTATATTATACTAGACCATACCCGGTCGGCGCAGCGCATCCGTGGGGGGATATGCGCACATGATCTGGCAACCCGGAAGGCAGTTCGTCCCATAGCTGGGCAGGCCCGTAACCATGGCGACAGTGTTTGACACATAAACGCTAATAAGAAGCTGAGATTTGGTGAAATTGAAAAACGGGCTTCACAGTTAAGTTCAGATGGTAATGGTCAATGGCTGTGTGCAAAATCAGAGCAATTGGTCCAGCCAGTGAGGAGAACCGGGTAGCTTCACTCACGTACTCACCACTACAGACAGAGGTTACTAGAATTATAGTAGGATAACCCTAACCCTAATGGAGGATAGTGACCGGACAGTCTTTTCCCCTCTAACTCTACTACGACCCCCCCGTGCCTAACCCTAACCCTTACTCTACTACGACCCCCCTGTGCCTAACCCTAACCCTAACTCTACTACGACCCCCCCGTGCCTAACCCTAACCCTACCTCTACTACGACCCCCCCGTGCCTAACCCTAACCCTACCTCTACTACGACCCCCCCGTGCCTAACCCTACCTCTACTACGACCCCCCCGTGCCTAACCCTAACCCTACCTCTACTACGACCCCCCTGTGCCTAACCCTAACCCTAACTCTACTACGACCCCCCCGTGCCTAACCCTAACCCTAACTCTACTACGACCCCCCCGTGCCTAACCCTTACTCTACTACGACCCCCCTGTGCCTAACCCTAACCCTACCTCTACTACGACCCCCCTGTGCCTAACCCTAACCCTAACTCTACTACGACCCCCCTGTGCCTAACCCTAACCCTAACTCTACTACGACCCCCCTGTGCCTAACCCTAACCCTAACTCTACTACGACCCCCCCGTGCCTAACCCTACCTCTACTACGACCCCCCCGTGCCTAACCCTAACTCTACTACGACCCCCCTGTGCCTAACCCTAACCCTAACTCTACTACGACCCCCCTGTGCCTAACCCTAACCCTAACTCTACTACGACCCCCCCGTGCGTGTAATGAGCCCATCTCAGTGAGGTCGGAGGTCACAGAGAATATTACAGGATTTTTCAACAGTAAAATCGTTGTATTTTGTCTCCCTGCTCTTCTACTGAGATATTTAGATTGTGTCAAAGGTCATGTCTCACCTAGACACAGGATCTGACACCAATTCTGACCTGATGGTCAAGATTCAATTTATCCCCTGAGCAAGCAGGCCGGCTCTATTAGCTCCATGGTAAAAGAAATGTCAGCACTTACTTTCAAATACGGGGCAGAAGAGGAAAGTTACATAGAGCAGATTTAAGTGCATTTTTTACTGCATAGAACAGAGGTTGCAATATCCTCGCGGCCCACCCGTGGACCCCTGGCTCACAGGTTTGGGAATCACTGGCATGGCATACTGTACCTTTAAAATATACGACAGTGAGGAGGTCTGAGGTTGCCAGGTCCACCAGGTACAAGCCATCAGAGCTTCCAATCCACAAGCAGCTGTTTCTCCTGCATGAGGAACCACAGGGAAAGCAAAACTATTCTAAATTGAAATAGCAGATCTATTTTTGAGCTAAATGTAGTAGCTATGACAACGTATAAAATCAGGTTTATGTGGTTAACCCATTAATGGATTAAAAAGAGGACCATCTGAGCAGAGAAGACAATGTAAGCACATACTGAAGGAAAACATACTCATGTGATGGAATGGAGAGCACACCATGGGACTGTAAAGGAACTAAGTACATTTACTCAAGTACTGTACTTCAGTAAAGTAAAAATACCTCAAAAATTACTTGAATTTTCAGTACTTTTACTCCACTACATCTCAGAGGCAAATATCGTACTTTCACTCTTTTAATTATTAGAAAACTTTAGTTACTAGTTACTTTACATTAACCACCTCAGCCCTATATACATTTCGGCCATTTGAAAATAGCCGATCTACAACCTCGTGATGCGACGCATTGTGAGCTTGTAGATCTGCTATTTTCAAAAGATTTGTATACATTTTGAAAACTTGTGAAATGAGACATTCTGCACAATGAGTTCCTTCTACTTTTGGTACTTTAAGTACATTTTGATACCAATACTTTTGTACTTTTACTCAAGTCAATTTTGAACTTTCCACCACAGGTGGATAGAGATAATATGGTTTACCTGCTCTACAGTGAGACATCATATGTCTCACTGTAGAGCAGGATAATATGGTTTACCTGCTCTACAGTGAGACATCATATGTCTCACTGTAGTGCAGGATAATATGGTTTACCTGCTCTACAGTGAGACATAATATGTCTCACTGTAGTGCAGGATAATATGGTTTACCTGCACTACAGTGAGACATAATATGTCTCACTGTAGAGCAGGATAATATGGTTTACCTGCTCTACAGTGAGACATCATATGTCTCACTGTAGAGCAGGATAATATGGTTTACCTGCTCTACAGTGAGACATCATATGTCTCACTGTAGTGCAGGATAATATGGTTTACCTGCTCTACAGTGAGACATCATATGTCTCACTGTAGTGCAGGATAATATGGTTTACCTGCACTACAGTGAGACATCATATGTCTCACTGTAGTGCAGGATAATATGGTTTACCTGCACTACAGTGAGACATCATATGTCTCACTGTAGTGCAGGATAATATGGTTTACCTGCACTACAGTGAGACATCATATGTCTCACTGTAGTGCAGGATAATATGGTTTACCTGCTCTACAGTGAGACATCATATGTCTCACTGTAGTGCAGGATAATATGGTTTACCTGCACTACAGTGAGACATCATATGTCTCACTGTAGTGCAGGCTAATATGGTTTACCTGCTCTACAGTGAGACATCATATGTCTCACTGTAGTGCAGGATAATATGGTTTACCTGCACTACAGTGAGACATCATATGTCTCACTGTAGTGCAGGATAATATGGTTTACCTGCTCTACAGTGTAGTGCAGGATAATATGGTTTACCTGCTCTACAGTGAGACATCATATGTCTCATTGTAGTGCAGGATAATATGGTTTACCTGCTCTACAGTGAGACATCATATGTCTCACTGTAGTGCAGGATAATATGGTTTACCTGCTCTACAGTGAGACATCATATGTCTCACTGTAGTGCAGGATAATATGGTTTACCTGCTCTACAGTGAGACATCATATGTCTCACTGTAGTGCAGGATAATATGGTTTACCTGCTCTACAGTGAGACATCATATGTCTCACTGTAGTGCAGGATAATATGGTTTACCTGCACTACAGTGAGACATCATATGTCTCACTGTAGTGCAGGCTAATATGGTTTACCTGCACTACAGTGAGACATCATATGTCTCACTGTAGTGCAGGATAATATGGTTTACCTGCACTACAGTGAGACATCATATGTCTCACTGTAGTGCAGGCTAATATGGTTTACCTGCTCTACAGTGAGACATCATATGTCTCACTGTAGTGCAGGATAATATGGTTTACCTGCACTACAGTGAGACATCATATGTCTCACTGTAGTGCAGGATAATATGGTTTACCTGCTCTACAGTGAGACATCATATGTCTCATTGTAGTGCAGGATAATATGGTTTACCTGCTCTACAGTGAGACATCATATGTCTCACTGTAGAGCAGGATAATATGGTTTACCTGCTCTACAGTGAGACATCATATGTCTCACTGTAGTGCAGGATAATATGGTTTACCTGCTCTACAGTGAGACATCATATGTCTCACTGTAGAGCAGGATAATATGGTTTACCTGCTCTACAGTGAGACATCATATGTCTCACTGTAGTGCAGGATAATATGGTTTACCTGCTCTACAGTGAGACATCATATGTCTCACTGTAGTGCAGGATAATATGGTTTACCTGCTCTACAGTGAGACATCATATGTCTCACTGTAGTGCAGGATAATATGGTTTACCTGCACTACAGTGAGACATCATATGTCTCACTGTAGTGCAGGCTAATATGGTTTACCTGCTCTACAGTGAGACATCATATGTCTCACTGTAGTGCAGGATAATATGGTTTACCTGCTCTACAGTGAGACATCATATGTCTCACTGTAGTGCAGGCTGAAGCCTCTAATAGGAACGAGAGTAGAGGCTAGATGGCGCTCATAGATAATTTCTCCTAACATAATAAATGGAGGTCACAGATTCTAACATAATAAATGGAGGTCACAGATTCTAACATAATAAATGGAGGTCACAGATTCTAACATAATAAATGGAGGTCACAGGTTGGGGTCTGAAACAAGTGGAAAGCTGTGCTTTACAAGTTCCTCCTTAAGCTGGCAGCGTCAAATGTTTTGACAGCCTGAAGTAGTTAATGCCACTAAGGTTTCCTCTGAACGCTATGGAAACACACATTAAGCTGTACCAATAAAGATGTGCCTTTAAAACTGCTGCCAGACGTATAGGTGACAGCATGACACGTGTGTAGCTATAGAATAACAAACATAACAATATGTATTATGACAACTATTACATTTGGATTTATGATTTAATATTTCCCCCCTGATTTTGGCTTGCGACTGTGGCTGTGCCAAATAATAGAGCTAAACCGTTTAAGTCACATTAGATGACAAAACAATTAAATGGCAGTTGCACCACAACAAGCACAATATTATGTTTAGCATGAGGTATCATTAAAAAATACAGTCAAACCTGTTTTTCTCCACATCTCCAGCGTCAGTCAGTGACATTCTGAGGACAGGTTTTGAAGTCTCCACTGAATCACAATGTGTTTGTTCTTCTTGCAGGAGAACTCCTACAGGGACACATTTATACAGTAGTTACACCGGCCCATAGTAATAAGGGCCAGAGGGTGGCGCTGTGGCTTGACAGTGGAATGCAATTAATTTGGCTGATTAGGGCTGAAGAACTGTCAATTAATAATTCATAATCCATTAATGTGGCTGATTAGGGCTGAAGAACTGTCAATTAATAATCCATAATCCATTAATGACTTCTGACTCACCTGTAGCAACACCACCTGCCCTGTCGGTGGCAGTGTCGAGCTGCCTCTCATGTCTCTTTTGCATCTTCTGAAGGTCCATTCTGGTGACCAGGTGACACTTGTGGTCATCAGGGAGAGAGAAGCACCACACCTACAGCAGGACGTTCATGATTGGTGTTAATTAATAGCCTGGGATCCAGCCTGCTTCGCTACGTTCGGCGGACTTTTATTTCTCTCTTCGCTACTCAGTCTGGAATGCCTCCTATCTCCAAGGGAGGCGGGACATGCCAAACGTTTCAAATCGTGCCGTGGCTTCTGATTGGTCTGTGGTGCGGGGCGGGACAAAAAAAACAGTGTAATCGTTGTGATTCGTCATTCGTTTGAACAACATCCAATCAGCAACGACGTTGCCTAACGTAACATATGTAGTTCCAGTGTAGTTCTGCATTCCAGACTGAGTAGCGAAGAGAGAAATAACAGTCCACCGAACGTAGCGAAGCAGGCTGGATCCCAGGCTAGTTAATTAAGGGGTGTGTCATCAGGGAGAGAGAAGCACCACACCTACAGCAGGACATTCATGATTGGTGTTAATTAAGGGGTGTGTCATCGTTGGGTTTTGGAGATAGTCACCATTATGTCTGTGTCAGTTCATAGTAGGGACGCATTTCTATCGAAAACAATCGAATCGAATTTTACGTTTCACAATGATGTCATAATTGTAAAGCTTGCCAATTCAAGTCAAACATGTTATTTGGTCAGCTGATGCTAGCCTGGTAAACCCTCCCTCCGGAAATCTCATTTCCATTTGATTTCAGGAAGGAGTCTGGTCTGAAACGCCTTTCTGCAATAATCGCTGTAGGCTGGAGTTGGGCGGGAGTAATACCGTTGACTGACAACCCCTTCAACCAATGATCGTTTTTCCCCTTCAGCCAATGAGCAGTTCATTTTGACGAGCTCCAGACTATGTGACGCAACGGGACTTTTGGGACGGCCATGCCGAAAATAGGTTGCCTTATTGGGATACATGCGTGTCACTCCCCGCCCCTGCCGGTTCTCTAAATTTATATTTTTAAATAGGCTCTGTCATGATTAATTGACCACATATATGAAGTTAAACAACTAAATTCTATCCAAACGATATGTTAATAGTAAATTCCGTGCCTCAAAAAATAAGTTTGAGACCGTTTTAAGAACGAAACTAAGAAGTGACGGCACTCGGACAACAACAATGGCTGCCGTTCGTCTTTTGTCGGCGGCTCTCAGGCTGCACTCGGGTTCATTCGGGCTCACTCGAACTCGCCACCTGATTGGCCAACTGTCGCTGTCAATCACAGAACAATGAGCGACGACGCTGATAGGCTCGTCGGCTCGGCGAGCAGAGCGATTATTGGAGAAAGGCGTTTCAGACCAGACTCCTTCCTGAAATCAAATGGAAATGAGATTTCCGGAGGGAGGGTTTACCAGGCTAAGCTGATGCACCTTGTGCTCATCTCCTCACCATTAAACAAAGGTAAATATAAGCATAATATTGTATAATATAAACCACCATCACCCCCAGGCGTCCCTATTTAGGGTCAAATGTCAGTTTCAAACATTTAAAAAAAAATACCCAAAGCACAAATCAGGCTCATGTGGTTAATAATCTTAATTCAAATATTAAATGAATGACAAATAATCAGGATTATCATATATTTTAGCCATAAGGGCAGTGTTGATTTCGTCGACTAAAACTAAGCTATGATGACTAGAACTAAGACTGAATATATTGACAATTTCGTCAACAAATAAAACTAGACTAAAAAGGAAGGGCGTTGTGAGCTTGTAGATCTGCTATTTTCAGCATGCAACCAAGTGTAAAATCAGTCATTACGACGCCATCAAGGCACCGCCACAATACATTTTAGTCGACTAAATCAACTGTAGATTTAGTCGACTATAATCTTATATTTAGTCGACTAAAACTAGACTAACAGTAAAACATTTCAGATGACTAAAATATGAATAAAACTAAATGGAATTTGATTCCAAAAGACTATGACTAAAACTGAATAAAAAGTTGCTGTCAAAATCAACACTGAACTAGAAAAAGTGCTCCTCGGAGCACAGGTCTCCGCCCAGTGCCGCTTTACACTCCACAGGGGCCCTACGCAGGATACGGGACACATGAACGCACGCGCAGCGTTTTTTTTTTTTCGGGGTTTCCGCGGATAAAGTTAATTTTTTTGTTACTTTATTTGGGTTTTAGTGTGCTGCGCAGCCTGCGCTGATGTGAACGCAGTAATGCACGTTATTTTCTGCTGAAGGGAGGGGGCGGAGAGGGGGCCTCTTTGATCGGCGGGTAGGCGGGGCCCCACGCAACCTGCGTAGTGTGCGTGTAGGGAGAAGCGGTCCTGTCTCCGCCAGGTCAGGTATGTTATTGTGGCCTACTGGTGTCGCTATAATAGGCCAATGTGAAAAGGGTGCCATTTATTCTTAGGTCTTTCACGGCAATCAGACACTGCATTCATGATTTTAGGCATTTTGTTCCAAAAATGTGTTTTGCTAAATTAGACCTGCTGGTGGCGCTATAACAGGCCAATGTGATTTTTTTCCTCGGCCTAGTGGGAATATGTGTGCAAATTTTCACAGAAATCGCACGTTGCGTTCATGATTTGAGGCATTTTGTTCAAACAGACCTATCCAGCAAACTTTGGAAGCCAATGTTAGCCAATTAGGATGGAATATGAAATATCAGACACATCCATCTTGATCACATGACTATAGAGATACTGTGTACCGATTTACGTGATTTTTGGACAGATTCTGAAGGAGTAATAGCAAAACATTAGTTTTACAAAACTAAGCCTCCTGGTGGCGCAGGTGTGAAAAATGCAGGGCAAAGGTTTTCCCTTGACCTCTAGGGAGAGTGTGTGCAAAGTTTCACGCAGATCGGTGCAGTTTAGGTAAAAACGCAAATCGGCCTGTTATAGCGCCACCATGAGGCTGATTTGAACATTTTCATGTGGCATTTCTTCCTCAGCCTACTGGGAATGTGTGTGCACAATTTCACGGAAATCGCAAGCTGTGTTCATGATTTGAGGCATTTTGTTCAAAACAAACCAATCCTGCAAACTTTGGAAGCCAATCTCAGCCAATCAGGATGGAATATGGAAAATCGGACAGATCTATGTTGACCACATGACTAAAGAGATACTGTGTACCGATTTGCGTGATGTTTGGATAATATAAAAAGTAGAGGTGGGCATAGATTAATTTTTTTAATCTAGATTAATCTATCTGCAATCCTGGAAATCTAGATTAAAATGGCTCATTTGAAGTCTGCCGAAGGCATTCAAAATATGTGTGTTCTACCCAAATAATGACCAGAAGTAAGTCCTTGCTTTTTCTTTCCTCCTTACGTTTCTCGATATTGCGATATCGATACGATATACTATATTACCGTTAAAATGTCATATTCTATATTTTAAGTGTTGCAACGTCAAATTATAAAAAAAAAAAAACTATCAATATCACTATTTAAGTGCTATTGGGTTCCCACACTTGTTATTTGATATTCTAAGTGTAGCAACATTGAAAACTAAGCATTCTTCATCTATAACAAGTCAGTATCACTCATCACTCTTAACTTTAAGTATCCTATTTTTTTGGTTCACACTTTTTATTTGATATTCTAAGTGTAGCAACAATGAAAACTGAGCATTCTTCTTCTTTAAAAAAAAGAAGCAAGTCAGTATACTCTTATTTTGAATTTCTCTGACCTAAAGTAAAACGGGACATACGCTCTTATTTTGAAGGCCAACCGTCCGGAATCAAATGTTACTGTCGTTTGACTTGACGGACATAAGTGAAAGACAAGTCGCGGAAAATCACTGAGTTCAATAAAACGAACGTCAATCCGACGAATGGACATAAACAGTCAAGCTTTTCATACAGAAGGCTTTAGGCAGCTTGTTACATTAAGGACATTGATTTTCAATGAGAGGCGAGCGAGTGCAGCTCCTCTAACTCTAAGCAGCAGGTAGGAGGAGCAGTCTGACACACGCATGTATGCTCGTCACACAAACACATCGCTCGCGCGCGCACACACCCACACCCACACACACTTTCAACAAGTTGAAATCAACGCTACATGCAGAGTCCCCCCCCCCGCCCCCCCCGCTCGCGCGCGGACACACACACACACACACACACACACACACACACACACACACACACACACACACACACACACACACACACACACACACACACACACACACACACACACACACACACACACACACACACACACACACACACACACAGAGTAAAGCTAATGTAATTGGCTCCCAGACCCAACTTTGAGAATAGATTAACGGCGGTAATTTTTTTTATCGCGCGATAAGAGTCCGCCGTTAACTTAGCCCGGTAACGGCGTTAACGGCCCGGCCTTAATAAAAAGTAATATAAAATATAAAGTAATATTAAAAAAATGTTTTGCATAAATCGGCCTCCTGGTGGCGCTATAACAGGGCCATGTAAAAAAAATTGGGGCAGAGGTTCTGAATTGGCATCCAGGGAGTGTGTGTGCACAGTTTCGCAGCGAGCGGGCCAACGGTGCCGGAGATTAGCTGTTCACAGACAGATGGACACACGGACACACACACACGCGGACGGACGGACAAGGGGTAAAACATACTCTCTCGCCATGCCTTTCGGCCTGGTGGAGACAATAAGGGTGCAGACGTAGTTTGTGCATCATGTGACTAACCTGTCCCTCTGAAGAGCTTTGTGCATCATGTGACTAACCTGTCCCTCTGAAGAGCCAGTGATGAGCTGCCTGCTGTCCTCCAGGAAACACACACTGAGCAATGGAGATGCTAACACACAAACACACACACACACACACACACACACACACACACACACACACACACACACACACACACACACACACACACACACACACACACACACACACACACACACACACACACACACACACACACACACACACACACACACACACACATCAATCAATCTCTGTATATTTGCAACATTCCATATATTGTTACATCTTATTAATGTCACATAATGACATACATTCATTATGTTTATTCATACTGCTTATTAATGTCACATAATGAGATACATTCATTATCTTTATTCATACATCTTATTAATGTCACATAATGAGATGCATTCATTATCTTTATTCATACTGCTTATTAATGTCACATAATGAGATGCATTCATTATGTTTATTCATACATCTTATTAATGTCACATAATGAGATGCATTCATTATCTTTATTCATGTTTCCACTTCATATCATACCTGAGAGCACAAAGGACTGGTAGTAAACACATTCTGTTGTTAGATCCCATACCTGCAGTAAATGAATACAACTAAATATCTGTTCTATGCATCTTAACACACAGTCATTAAATATGTCAGGAGTAACGCATTTCCTTCAACAGTGCAGCTAAAACATTATATACAGTGGCGTGCACAGACATTTTGAGGGGCAGGTGCTCAAGTAAATTATACCTTTTTTTGTTGACTTGGTCTGCTCTTTTTTCCCTCTACACCTATGCCAAAAATAGCCGATCTACAAGCCCACAACGCCTCGCAGCGCGAGGCGTTGTGAGCTTGTAGATCGGCTATTTTTGGCTAAAGTTATCCTCAGAAAAGGGATGCTAGGTTTCGAGTGGTTATGGTAAAACGAAAAATCATATCACATAAAGATTTGGCGGACCCCCTGTAGTAACTCTGAGGACCCCCTAGGGGTCCGGGACCCCCTGTTGAAGACCCCTGCTGTAAACTGAAAATAAAAAAAAGACTTTTTTCTTCTTTTTTTCAAAAGGGCACTTCTGGCCAAGAGGGCAAAGGGCAGGTGCTCTAGCACCACTTCAGAGTCTATCTGTGCACGTCCCTGATTATATATGAAGTAATTCTGTTTGACAGGATTATCTGAATGAATGAATAAATGAATAAATAAATAATAGTACCTTGAACGTTCGGTCCTCTGATGTGGTGACTAGAACGTCAGTGTTCCACGGACAGAACT